>NC_083766.1:61653657-61673657 GCF_963514075.1 Conger conger
GGCGGAGTGAGGAGCGTGTGGGAGGAGGGTTCAGACGTCACGTCTCAGAGAGGAGCTGCCGCTAATACAACTTTCTCTTCTCCTTCATCTTCTTCCTCTTCCTCCTCTTCCTCATCCACTTCATTAAACGAGTCTTCTCAGACGTGGATTCCCAGGACTCCAGTGAAGCTGGGATCAGCAGGAGAGCGGCAGTTCGGGGCGATTAAACGTTTTGGAACATTTACTCACCATGAGAGCCGGTGTGGGGGTGGAGGGGTGTCAGCAGTGAGCACATTATTCATACGCATTACGGCTAATTGCATTCTAATGCTTCTGCGTTAGTGTCTTTCTGTTTACGTTTTTAAGTGAAACAGTGATAAAAACACCCAAAATATCCTTCGCCGCGGTTTTCATTGCTCTGACAATGTTTTTCGGCAATCATCCAAAGCACTGAGATGTCTTAGCAACACATTCTTCATGGAGGGGGACAGGCACTCTGTTTGGGGGGGTCATTACTGCTCCCGCTCTGTGTAAAAGTACAGGCAGACTTGAGCCCCAGGTGTCTTTAGGAAGCTGTGTAAACTACAATTAGGAAGAGTTTCAGTGAGGTGATTCTGCCAGGTGTAAGAATGGAATGTGTGTGCGTGTTTAGGTGTGTGTGTGTGTGTGCGTGTTTAGGTGTGTGTGTGTTTGTATGTGTATATATGTGTGCATGCCAGTGCGTGTGTGTTTGTGTGTGTGTGTGCGTGTTTAGGTGTGTGTGTGTGTGTGCGTGTTTAGGTGTGTGTGTGTGTGTGTGCATGTTTAGGTGTGTGTGTGTGTGTTTGTATGTGTATATATGTGTGCATGCCAGTGCGTGTGTGTTTGTGTGTGTGTGTGTGTGCGTGTTTAGGTGTGTGTGTGTGTGTTTGTATGTGTATATATGTGTGCATGCACATTCCAACATGAACCGCAACTCCTGAAAACATTCTGCAGGGTTCGTACAGCATGTCCAGGAGTGGTGATGTGTGGAGTTTAAAGCTAACATTAGTGGTTCAGCATATTAATGGGGTTGTTGCTCTTTATGGGGCGTGGGTTATTTTGGGGTATAATGTGCGTTGGGGTACATGGCGTTGAAGCTCTGCTGCAGCAGTGGTTTCTCAGTGAGTTCCTTTGGTGCACAGAAATGGGATGTTGAACTTTGCTTCTGCAGCCAATAATAAGAAAGGTTCTGTCAAGCCACCAAGAAACACCAGACACAGGCCACAGCTAAAACTACAGTGCACTGCAGTGTTACAGAGGGCATGCTTAGAATCACACAAAATCACTGATCCTGCATGATATCACTGATCCTACATGCTATAACTGATCCTGCATAATATCACTGATCCTGCAAGCTATCACTGATCCTGATATCACTCATCCTGCATGCTATCACAGACCCTGCATGAAATCACTGACCCTGCATGATATCACTGATCCTGCATGCTATCACTGATCCTGATATTACTGATCCTGCATGCTATCACTGATCCTGATATTACTGATCCTGCATGCTATCACTGATCCTGCATGTCATCACTGATCCTGATATCACTGATCCTGCATGCTATCACTGATCCTGATACTACTGATCCTGCATGCTATCACTGATCCTGATATTACTGATCCTGCATTATATCACTGATCCTGCGTGCTATCACTGATCCTGATATCACTGATCCTGCATGATATCACTGATCCAGCATGCTATCACTGATCCTGATATCACTGATCCTACATGATATCACTGATCCAGATATCACTGATCCAGCATGCTATCACTGATCCTGATATCGCTGATCCTGCATGCTATCACTGATCCTACATGCTATAACTGATCCTGCATAATATCACTGATCCTGCAAGCTATCACTGATCCTGATATCACTCATCCTGCATGCTATCACAGACCCTGCATGAAATCACTGACCCTGCATGATATCACTGATCCTGCATGCTATCACTGATCCTGATATTACTGATCCTGCATGCTATCACTGATCCTGATATTACTGATCCTGCATGCTATCACTGATCCTGCATGTCATCACTGATCCTGATATCACTGATCCTGCATGCTATCACTGATCCTGATACTACTGATCCTGCATGCTATCACTGATCCTGATATTACTGATCCTGCATTATATCACTGATCCTGCGTGCTATCACTGATCCTGATATCACTGATCCTACATGATATCACTGATCCAGATATCACTGATCCTGCATGCTATCACTGATCCTGATATTACTGATCCTGCATTATATCACTGATCCTGCGTGCTATCACTGATCCTGATATCACTGATCCTACATGATATCACTGATCCAGATATCACTGATCCAGCATTATATCACTGATCCTGCATTATATCACTGATCCTGCATGCTATTACTGTTCCTGATACCACTGATCCTGATATCACTGACCCTGCATGATACCATTGACCCTGCATATCACTGCATAAGCACAGCCCAGCAAAACACAGCAAAGCATAGCACAACACAACACAGCACAGCCCTAGTTAATCTTTTCCACTTGCTGTGTCTGCATTCATTTAGCCCCAGTCCTCTGCGTTCTCCACTCTGTGTGTTCCTGCAGAAACGCACTGACGGAGCAGGAACAGGCATCTCTGCTGGAGATTTAATTGGATTTAATTTAAACTGCCCAATAAACAACAAACTGGCACGAACAGAACCACGAACAGAACCAGCCTTTCCAGAAGCGTCTCAGACGAGGAGCAGAAGGCCCCCCGCCCCCCCCCCCCCCCCCGCCGTCCCCCCCCCCGCGGAGAGAGGCTCCGCTCGCCTAAATGTGTCAGAGATCAGCAGCGGGGCTCAATGTCTCACAGAGCACTGTAATGTAAATATTTTTGGAAAACTAATGAGGGGGCAAATTGTGCCAGAAGGCATTTTGAAAGGCATCTCGGTCTGTATAAATCTGTCCGCTTCATTAAAAAGACATTCTCTGACTCAGCGTGACGGGCAGAGAGCAGAAACTGAGCCTGAGGTCAAACAACACCACCCAGGAGTCAAACACCACCACCCGGGACTCACCCAGGAGTCAAACACCCCCACCCAAAACTCACCCAGGAGTCAAACACTACCACCCAAAACTCACCCAGGAGTCAAACACCCCCACCCGGGACTCACCCAGGAGTCAAACACCACCACCCGGGACTCACCCAGGAGTCAAACACCACTCACCCAAAACTCACCCAGGAGTCAAACACCACCACCCGGGACTCACCCAGGAGTCAAACACCACTCACCCAAAACTCACCCAGGAGTCAAACACCACCACCCAGGAGTCAAACACCCCCACCCGGGACTCACCCAGGAGTCAAACACCACCACCCAGGACTCACCCAGGAGTCAAACACCACCACCCAGGACTCACCCAGGAGTCAAACACCACCACCCAGGACTCACCCAGGAGTCAAACACCACCACCCGGGACTCACCCAGGAGTCAAACACCACCACCCAGGACTCACCCAGGAGTCAAACACCACCACCCAGGACTCACCCAGGAGTCAAACACCACTCACCCAGGACTCACCCAGGAGTCAAACACCACCACCCGGGACTCACCCAGGAGTCAAATACCACCACCCGGGACTCACCCAGGAGTCAAACACCACCACCCGGGACTCACCCAGGAGTCAAATACCACCACCCGGGACTCACCCAGGAGTCAAACACCACCACCCAGGACTCACCCAGGAGTGAAACACCACTCACCCAAAACTCACCCAGGAGTCAAACACCACCACCCGGGACTCACCCAGGAGTCAAACACCACCACCCAGGACTCACCCAGGAGTCAAACACCACCACCCGGGACTCACATGCCCCAAACAAACAGGCCACACCCTCAGCAAACAGGCCACACCTCTAACAGACAGGCCATACCCTGTTTTCCAGTCGGCCTGCTGACTGCAGAGGTTTGTAGTTTCAGCCACGCTCAAGGGCACAGGCTGGAGCAGGGGGGACAGGAAATGAGCCCTGGAAATGAGCTCACCACGTTCTGCTTCCTGGCACGTTCAGGGGGAGGGTCGGAGCACGGAGCTCTGCCTGTTAGCCGGGAGAGGGACCAGGGCTAGCCACACGCATCCCTTTCTCACCAAGACTGCCGTGAATAACCGACCCAACTCAGCCCACTGTACAGCAAATGTCTAGTGAAACAAATATATTTGAAAAACAAATTAATCAACCCCATTTCTTACTGTTGTCATATTTCTTTCTCATTCTCATTCTCTTTCACTCTCTCTCTCTCTCTCTCACTCAATCCCTTTCACTTCTTTAACCCTTTTCTTAGTATTGTGAAGAGCGGGTTGTTTTGAAGTGTTCTAGAACGTCACTGCTTCCAGGCAGCAGTCTTGATTGTGACACCAGCATTAGAATGTTTGTTTCAGAATATTCTGATATCATATTTGTGATTTCATGCCTTTAAGGGTTAAGAGAGAAAGAGAGACCACTACTCAATACTTTCTGCTTTCTCCTCATCTACCAAAGTCTCTGACCCCCCCAGCCTTCCAGAACCCCCTCCCAAAAAAAACCTGGGGTGCAGCAGAGGGGGAGAATGAGCGCCACGCCCCGGAACCCCGCTCTGAGGGGGCTCTCTACGGGACAGAGAGGATCAGAGCGACTGTCTGCACGAGGTCAAAGGTCACTCGGCTGTCATCGAGGCACAGTCACCAGGGTTCACGCCCCACACGGCGGACAGAGAGCAGCCGGGCTGTGATCACAGTCCCCTCACAAACACTCTGCTTCATAATAACTCCAAAATCATCACCACCATCATCATCACCATCACCACCATCATCATCACCATCATCACCATCATCATCATCATCATCACCATCACCACCAC
The DNA here is from genome assembly GCF_963514075.1 of Conger conger. Lineage (NCBI taxonomy): Eukaryota > Metazoa > Chordata > Actinopteri > Anguilliformes > Congridae > Conger > Conger conger. The sequence continues at coordinate 61,658,536 of NC_083766.1, forward strand.
CACCATCACCACCACCACCACCATCACTATCATCATCTTCATCATCACCATCACCACCACCATCAACCATCATCATATACATCATCACCACCACCATCATCACCATCATCATCATCATCACCATCTTCATCATCATCATCACCATCATCATCATCACCATCATCACCACCATCATCATCATCACCATCATCACCATCATCATTATCACCATCATCACCACCATCATCACCATCATCATCATCATCATCACCATCACCACCACCAACATCATCACTATCATCATCATCACCATCACCATCACCATCACCATCATCATGTGTTTGGTGTTCACAGCTGAAAGCTGAATAAGCAGTAAACCCAGTCCACAGATCAGAACACTGTGTGGTTCATACAGACATAATCCTCTGCCAAGGTTCCCACAGGCCATTACTCCCAAAAACCCCAAACCCACATCTGAAAAACCATCAGACTCCACACCCATACACACACACCCTCACACACACACACACTCACACACACTCACACACACACCCACACACACACACACACACTCACACTCACACCCACACACACACTCACACACACACACACACACACACACACACTCACACACTCACACACACACTCTCTCACACACATAGATGCACACACCGTCACCACATCTGCAGTGCGTGTGGCTCGTGGTTTGCGATCGGGAGGAATCTCAGTCCGGGAGGCAGACAGACGGGGGGCACTGGGGGGGGGGGGCACACGATCCAACCACAACCCAGAGGGGCTCCTGAGGGCCGCTTCCTGCTCCCTCCCTAACTCTGACAAACATGACTTCCTGTTTCCTCCCTAACTCTGACAAACACAACGTCCTGTTTCTGACCCATCTCCGACAAACACTACTTTAATTCTGAAGATTTCCTGCTTCCAGATCATCTCTTAATCTCTTCTGTCTAATAACAGTCACTGTTGGGGAATACAGGCAATACTTTATTGCTGTTAATATGCCGTTAATAAGCAGTTATAACAGTTACCATCAGGGATACGGCCACTCTGAAAATGCTGTTATTAAGCAGTAATAACAGTCTGTAATGCTGTTATTAAGCAGTTATTATCCAATTGGGATTACAGGCTGCTCTGTTAATAAGGTACATGACTGAGACCCGCAAGGTCGGTAGTTCGATCCCCGGAGTGGCCACAATAAGATCCACACAGCCGTTGGGCCCTTGAGCAAGGCCCTTAACATTGCAATCCAGGGGGATTGCCTCCTTCTTAATCTGTAAGTGACTTTGGATAAAAGCATCAGCCAAATAACATGTCATGTAATGTAAAAAAATGTCACTAATAAGCGGTACTAAGTAAAAAAAGTAAATAGGCAGGAATTATTACTGCTAAACACCCTTTAATGCTGCAAATAAGCGGTATTAACAGTCATTAGAACTGTTAATAAGAAGTAATAACACTCATTAATGATGTTATAAGCAGTTATAACAGTGACCATGGGGGGACACAAAAATCCTGTTAAGTAGTAATAAGGCAGTAATAACAGCGATGTAATAACTGTTAATGTCGCCCCAGCGTGATCATGTGACCACCTGCCTTCGTCTTCCGTGATTGGATGGCAGGTACCCGTTCCCACGGTGACGTGGGCATGGTGTAATGGCATCCCCGAGAGGACTAAAGCTTGGAGCGTATCACATGAGCGAGTGTGTGTGTGTGTTTATAGTGTGTGTGTGTGTGTATCTGTGTGTGTGTCTGTGTGTGTGTGTGTGTATAGTGTGTGTGTCTGTGTGTGTGTGTGTGTGTGTAGTGTGTGTGTGAGTGTGTGAGTGTGTGAGTGTGTGAGTATCTGTGTGTGTGAGAGAGTGTGTATGTTTGTGTGTGTGTGTTTTTGTACGTGTGTGTGTGTATAGTGTGTGTGTCTGTGTGTGTGTGTAGTGTGTGTGTGTGTGTATAGTGTGTGTGCGTGTGAGTGTGTGTGAGTATCTGTGTGTGTGAGAGAGTGTGTATGTTTGTGTGTGTGTGTGTTTTTGTATGTGTGTGTGTGTGTGTCTGTGTGTGTGTGTGTCTGTGTGCATGCATGCTTGGGTGATTCAAGGCCTGTGCTGCTATATATGTTTCATACTGCATATCAGACCATTGGCCTCCACATGCTGGGGCAGTGATGTAACAGGACAAACGACCCCCCCCTCCAAAAGAAAACTAACTATATTATTGGTTGACATGTTTACTTGTGTAAGCTGTGCGTGTGTCAGTGGGGTGTGGGGGAGGGGGGGTTGTGAGTTTCAGGGTGACTGAGCAGGAAAAACAGGGTGTTGGGGCCCCCCTCTGATTTAGGGGTCCCATGGGGGCCGGGCTGTGGTGAAGAAATGGGGTACACGACCCCCCCCCCGCCCCCCCTCACAAACATACACACACACACACACTACACACACTATACACACACACACACACACACTATACACACACACACACATTATACACACACACACACACATTCACACACACACACACACATTCACACACACACACATACACACACTGGGACATAAAATACGGGACATAAAATACGGATAAAAATAATAAAAACATTAAAAACATTTCACATTCAGTCACCATTCTCCACTTATTACGCTCTCACTGGGGCAGTTACAGTCTGCCCTGGGACCTGGGGGGGGCAGATGGGCTAGCGCAGGGTCCCAGCCCTGGGACCTGGAGGGCCGCTTCTCCTCGTTACTCAGGGCTTAATTGATCAGTTAACGAGGGTAATTATGCGGTTCAGTCCCTCTGGGGGGTCGCAGTAGCTCTTGAGTCCACCACCGGGCCTGTGTGTGTAGGTGTTCCCCACGGTGGTGCCGGCTCATTGAGATCCTTCCTGTAAGGTCCCGGATGAAACACAGCGCAGTTCTCCACTGTTCTCCACTGTTCTTCACTGTTCTCCACTGTTCTTCACTGTTCTTTACATTACATTACATTATTGGCATTTTGGCAGACGCTCTTATCCAGAGCGACGTACAGTTGATTAGACTAAGCAGGAGACAATCCTCCCCTGGAGCAATGCAGGGTTAAGGGCCTTGCTTAAGGGCCCAACGGCTGTGCGGATCTTTTTTTTTTGTTGTGGCTACACCGGGCTTAGAACCACCAACCCTGCGTGTCCCAGTCATTCACCTTAACCACTACGCTACAGGCCGCCCCCTGTTCTCCACTGTTCTCCACTGTTCTTCACTGTTCTTCACTGTTCTCCACTGTTCTTGCAAGGCACCAACCAGCTTGTCAGGAGCATTTCGGGGTTAGGTGTCTTGCTCAGGGACACATCGACACACCAAGGGCGGGAATCGAACCGGCAACCCTCCGACTGCCAGACGGCTGCTGATGTCACAATCACAGCTGTGTTCTAGAACACTGACTTTTCAAAGGGTTAAATGTTGCCATGGTGAAGGCACTCATTTACTAGGCTACTCTTTATGAATGAAGATGATTCGTTTTTCATAGGTAGCTAGCAAAACGGGTTTGTGGAGAAGCTGGTTGCTGCAGTCACAATGCGCACTGTCGCTGAACTAAAAATGCAAAACGTCGTTGGACACAGTTCTGTGTGTAGACACTGTTACCTTACGACATTGTGTCACCAAAGCGTGAATTAGCCTTTTAAACATATGGTAGAGCTAACGTCTGAACTCTTTCTCAGTCATTCACTTCCTCTGGAATTTTTAGTGAGTGCACTAGATGAGCGTCCTCATGACTGCAGACACGTTTCCCCCCGTTAGCCGACAGGGTGATACATCACCACGCCAAACCCCCAATCTCTCCCCCGGTCCCGCACAGCTGTGTAGTGGCACTTAAAGACAGGAAACAAATGAAAAGGAAACAGTCATAGCACAGCCGTCCTTACAGGACGAAGCAGCCAGCCCCTCACAGCCAAGGGTGCCGGACGAGGATTTATTCCTCCCGAAAAGCGCCCGTCTTCCGCTGACCCCAACACTCACCCCAACACTCACCCCAACACTCACCCCAACACTCACCTCATCACTCACCCCAACACTCACCTCATCACACACCCCAACACTCACCCCAACACACACTCACCCCAACACACACCCCATCACACACCTCATCACTCACCCCAACACTCACTCACCCAAACACTCACCCCAACACACACTCACCCCAACACACACCCCATCACACACCTCATCACTCACCCCAACACTCACTCACCGAAACACTCACTCACCCCAACACACCCCATCACTCACCCCAACACACACCCCATCACTCACCCCAACACACACCCCATCACTCACCCCAACACACACCCCATCACTCACTCACCTCATCACTCACCCCATCACTCACCCCAACACTCACCCCAACACACACCCCATCACACACCTCATCACTCACTCACCCCATCACTCACCCCAACACTCACCTCATCACTCACTCACCCCAACACTCACCCCATCACTCACTCACCCCAACACTCACCCCATCACTCACCCCAACACTCACTCACCCCAACACTCACCCCAACACACACTCACCCCAACACACACCCCATCACACACCTCATCACTCACCCCAACACTCACTCACCCAACACTCACCCCAACACACACTCACCCAAACACTCACTCACCCCAACACACACTCACCCCAACACTCACTCACCCAACACTCACCCCAACACTCACCCAAACACTCACTCACCCCAACACACACTCACCCCAACACACACCCCATCACACACCTCATCACTCACCCCAACACTCACTCACCCAACACTCACCCCAACACACACTCACCCAAACACTCACTCACCCCAACACACACTCACCCCAACACTCACTCACCCAACACTCACCCCAACACTCACTCACCACATCACTCACCTCATCACTCACCCCAACACTCACACACCCAAACACTCACTCACCCCAACACACACTCACCCCAACACACACCCCAACACTCACCCCAACACACACTCACCCCAACACTCATCCCAACACACACTCACCCCAACACACACTCACCCCATCACACACCCCATCACTCACCCCAACACTCACTCACCCCAACACTCAACCCAACACACACTCACCCCAACACTCACCCCAACACACGGAATCCCCCATGTTCAGCCGACCCCAACACCTTTCCCCCACCTTTCACCATTCTGCATCCGTCATTAACTGCCGTACATATCATCATTCTGAAACTTCTCACCGGACGTTTAAACTTTTAAGCCACACGTTTGGGGGAAGAGGCCCTGTTTCACCAGTGTAAAGTCTCAGATAACTGTGTCTGTATATGCTACTATCAGACACACGGACATGCGTACACACACACACACACACACTCACACTCACACTCACACTCACACTCACACTCACGCTCGCTCGCACGCACGCACGCACGCACGCACGCACGCACTCACTCACTCACACACACACACACACACACACACACACACACACACACACACTCACACTCACACTCACACTCACACTCACACTCACACTCAGACTCAGACTCAGACTCACACACACACTCTCTCTCTCACACACACATGCACACACTCACTCACACACACACACACACACACACTCACACACACACACACACACACACACATATGCTCACACGTGCTCACATACAATGCCTTGTGGCTACGGTACAAGCCTGGGACCCAGAAGGTTGTTGGTTCAAGCCCCGGTGTGGCCACAATAAGATCTGCACAGCTGTTGGGCCTTTGAGCAAGGCCCTTAACCCCACATTGATCTGGGGGGATTGTCCTCTGCTTAAAGTGTCTCATGCACACACACACACACAGGCCCACACACTTTCAGGAAAAAAAAAACACAGACACACATTTGGAGAATTATGCTCTCTCCTTTTAAGGTTTTTTTTTTTTTTTTTTTTTTTTGCCTTAACAACATTAGACCAGCTGCATAGTGTATTAAATTCTGTCGTCTTCCTCTCCACAAACATAAATGGCTGTCAGACAGAGGGGGTTATGGGAATGCTGGGGACTTGGCCGGGCCTTCCAGAGCTGCAGGAAGAATCCATATATTTCCACGGTCCCTGTTATGAATATTTATTACTGTGGTTCACAGGGAGAAATGCACCAGGCTCCACTTCTGTCGGGAGTGATATTACTGCGCTGGGATGTGTGCTACCATCATCATCTGTCATGTGTGTGCGTTTTTATACACACACACACACTCACACACACACACTCACACACACTCACACACTCACACACACACATACGCTCACACACACACACACACTCACACACACAGATACTCACACACACACACTCACACACACACTATACACACACACACACACAGACACACACACTATACATACTCACACACACACACACACACACACACTCTCACACACTCACACACACACACACACACACACTCACACACACACACACACACTCACACACTCACACACACACACACACACTCACACACTCACACACTCACACACTCACACACTCACACACACTCACACACTCACACACACTCACACTCACACACTCATACTCACACACACACACTCACACACACACACTCACACACACACACACACACACACACACACTCACACACACTCACACACACACACACACACATGCAAGCATGCACATGTGCTCTCTCAGATACACAAGCTGTCCTTCCACAGATGAAAGCATTCACACGCATAACACTTATACATATACACATGCAGTGCGCTCTCTCTCTCTCTCTCTCCTCTCTCTCTCTCCCTCTCACACAGACACACACACACACACCCTTGTCCTCCCACACATGAAAGCTTTCACAGACATGGATACACACACACTTACACAAACACACACACACACGTACAGTTGTAATCACCCTCCTCCACCTAAAAGCAGCCTTGTGGGGGGGGGGGGGGGGTATCGGCTATCACATGCACAGCCCATTGGTCCAGAGAGCAGTCAGTCAGAACCCCCAGCTGCCAGTTGGCCCCGCCCCCTCTTCTCCACACATCCTTTAATTACAACCATGACTGCCTCATTCTGAACTTCGTATTAAAATCCCACCCTAGCCATGTACCACACCCCCCACCTCCCCATCCATGATCTGGCATCCAGCTGTTCCCAAACAACCCCCCCCCCCCTCGACCCTGCAAGTCCGGAGCCAAGATAGGCCTCTTACAAGAGAACAGCATTAACACATTGTCCTCTACTGCCTGGACTATGAGGACACACTGGACTGGTTTACACACAGTGTCCTCTACTGCCTGGACTATGAGGACACACTGGACTGGTTTACACACAGTGTCCTCTACTGCCTGGACTATGAGGACACACTGGACTGGTTTACACACAGTGTCCTCTACTGCCTGGACTATGAGGACACACTGGACTGGTTTACACACAGTGTCCTCTACTGCCTGGACTATGAGGACACACTGGACTGGTTTACACACAGTGTCCTCTACTGCCTGGACTATGAGGACACACTGGACTGGTTTACACACAGTGTCCTCTACTGCCTGGACTATGAGGACACACTGGACTGGTTTACACACAGTGTCCTCTACTGCCTGGACTATGAGGACACACTGGACTGGTTTACACACCGTGTCATCTACTGCTGTAGCTATAGGGACACACTGGACTGGTTTACACACATTGGCATCATACCTGAACTATGACGACCGCTCAACGGCTTGAACGAAGAGGACTTTCTGGGCAGTTTACTCAATATCCAGCTGTGCTGCTTGAACTAAGCGGACTCACTGGATAGTGTGCACACTATCCCACCACTCCTCTCCGGACAGACGGGACTTGGCTTTAGCAGCAGCTGGTAACAGCGTGCTACAGAAGAGAAACACGACTTCCTGTCTAAAAAAAAACGCTCAGGGTCCCTGTTTGACCGCTCGTACGAAACCTTTTCATCAACACGGCGAGACACGAGAGGAGGACAAAGCAGAGCTGGCTTTAGCAGCTACGTGCTAACTGGAGCTTTTAACGGGTGCGAGGCGCTAAAGCCCATTAAAGCCCAGACACAAAGCAAAGAAGAAGAGCGTTGTTTTACACCATCATCAACAGCAGTGAACGGAGGGAAACACAGACAGCCATTAACAGACAACAGAAGATGAACTGCAGAGCAGGTCTTGCTAGGCCTTGGGTTCTGGTAGGGCAAGGGCGGCCTGTAGCGTAGTGGTTAAGGTAAATGACTGGGACACACAGGGTCGGTGGTTCTAATCCCGGGGTAGCCACAATAAGACCCGCACAGCCGTTGGGCCCTTTGAGCAAGGCCCTTAACCCTGCATTGCTCCAGGGATTGTCTCATCAACTGTATGTTGCTCTGGATAAGAGCATCTGCCAAATGCCAATAATTACATTGCCAATAATGTAATGTAATGTAATAACTGGGAGGTTGCAGGTTTGACCAAGATAAGCAGCCTGTAGCCTAGTGGCTAAGGTACCGGACAATATAGATCGTATTGTATTAGGTATTGTACTGTTGTACTCTGGGTATTCTAGCTGCCAACCGGGGTATGTTAGTTCATAAATTGATGTATTCTCCAAGGGTTCCAGCTGTATCTGTATGGTCACGCTAGGACTCGGAACCATACTGTCCTCTAGGGTTCTCTTCACACTTTTCCCTGTGTTTGATCTGCACTTTGTTGTATGTCGCTCTGGATAAGAGCGTCTGCTAAATGTAATGTAATGTAATGACAAGGATCCGGAAGGCTGGTGGTTTTGTTTGTATTTGAAATATTTTCCTGTGATCTAATCTAGGAGTGCACCAGTGTTGCTGAATACAGCCAGCTCATTTAGCCAGGGTAACTGGTGGAAACTAAATATATGTAAGTCAGTAAATCACACGGATAAAAGTGTCTGTTAAATGTCTCAAATGTAAAAAGCACAGAGACCTGTTCTCATTATTTTTTTCCACTCAGGGACCGAAAGTCAAACTTGGCATGTTTCAAATACCTTCCGAAGAAGGTAAGGAACTCAAAACGATCGAGTGACACACCTGAAAACAATCTAAACAGCACTGTCTTTGAAGAGGAGGTATGCAGTGTACCCGCTAATCACAAGTGCATTACCGTCGGTCTTCCTGTAATCTGGAGGCACGATAAGAGGCTAAACACACAGCGCCCAGCTCCAACAGCACCTAATTATTATTGATCACTGTGTCTCTCCGCGAACCGCACTCTCTCCATATAAATTACCGCATTGACACGCTAATAACACGCTCGCACTCACGGCAAGAACACGGAGTCACGCGGCCGAACATCTCTTTATCTCCTTCCTTTCGCTCTCACACGCTCCCTCATTCACACACTCTCAGTCCCTCTTTCGCTCTCGCCCTCGATCACGAACACACAAGCTCTCTCTGAACACACCACCTCTCTCGCACACATACACTTCCCCTCTGCGCACACACAGGGCCATCTGTAATTCAAAGTCTCGACCACTAATGCTCGTACTACTGCCCATGCGTTGTGTTCATGGTCTACTGGAAGATCGGAGTAGGTTATAAATCAACATGAAACATCAATAATGTCATTTCCATGGTGATTATGACGATCGTCAAACACATTTTATTTACAGCTCTTGTACAATTTAGGTCCTGGGGTAATAGCAATAGTCGATCGTGGGTCAAGTAAGTACACAGAACGGCGTTCATGTTCGTACAATGATAGAAACGTAGAAGCAATTGTGACTGAATTCTAGGAATCTGGGTACATATTGCTCCGCCCACGCAAAAAAATATATATAAATAAATCACGCACACAAAAAGTTATTCTTCCACGGAATTATGTAATTGCAGATGCTGTCCGGCTGCAGTTCTCGATAATTGAAGCTTTAAAATGGGACAGTTTGAACCTTGATGTACTTTCATCAATCAACAAACCGCTGTAACTAGCAATTACCCCCAAAAATGCCTTCGTAAGCAGAACCAGGCAGTGGTCACGCAACAGGATGTTTCAGAATCAGCGTGCGAGTGTCCGCTCCATTGGCTTGTAAATGTGTCCATGGAAAGAGATCGCCCACATCTCCTGACTTAATAGGAACTATGCGTATAATGAAGTTTAAGAAAAGTTTAAAGTTTTTGCACGGTTTTTAAACTGCGACAGAAAACCGTTTCGCCTCTCACAACTTCGTGAACTATTAACACGGTGGAAAGCGTCTATGAAGACGGTGACACGCCACAACGTTGAAGCAATAAGACTATGGAAAACTGCATTAGCCGAATCTTCAAATGGACATTAAGGTGCCGCGTCGCAGTCTTGTAAACATAACACATGCATTGGTAAATTCACTTTTTTCTTCTGAAAAAGAAAGACGCTGCGTTGCCAACCTACTTCGTCTGTACTGCAATCCAGAGACTATATTTTACCGTTTAGCCACAACCCCGAGGTTTGTACACAGCAATAAACAAATAAATAAATAAAACTACATCATGCCCCTGATTAACGCTGAGCAATCTATGTAGCATACTGCAAAGCCTTGAGCACTTCAACCAGCAAACATCAGTATGCATAAGAAGAAGAAAAAAAAACAGATGTTGCAGATTCCAGGATATGACCTGACAATAATTAGGTCAGGGTTGCCCCTCAAGAGAGGACGGCCGGTACACACAGGTAGACACGCACCTACAGAATACAGATTCCTCCCAGTTCTAACAACAACTGGAATTAATAACAGCCAATCGCATTGGTTAAATTAACCCATAATCGAAACCATACATTTTAACCAAACCCTGCGCTTTATGGATACGGTTAACAGTTAATACAGAACAAACAACGAAACATTAACTGGAAAAAATAATGATATGAAATCCGGACCTAATAAGTTCTGTCATAAGAAAACAATTTCCATGTCTCCAGATGTTTATTTTCTGGCGACATGTTTTACGAGGTTGCAGTTTAAAGCAGTTTAAAGTTCAGGTTCGTCGATGGAAAACACATGATCCTATACATTTACCACATTTTTTTTAAATAAAAAAAATAAAAAGTGAAATTCCACAGCAGTATAGTTACCTGAACATATCTGAAGAAATCCACATAAAAGATATATCCACAGAAAACTCGAAGACATCATTCCAATCGGAGAACGAAAACTGCTTTTTCTACAATCCTCTTATTGCATGAAATGTGCAAGTCGGACTTTCATACTCCCAATAAGTAGCTAATGTTACAATTAGGCTTGGTGATCCAAAGCAGACGTTCTATGTATTCTTTTTCTCAATTATTCTAAATTATTACATTCCCAATTTCATGTTTTAAATCCTCAAAGGGACAGCATCTTCATGCGTGGCATAGGCTACGAAAAAAATCTCCAACGTACAAATGAAATATTCGCTTTCGCAACCTTTCGTTTAAAAACGGAATTGTACGGTCGATGTCACGCTCTGCCTCCGCTGCTTGCTGGTGAGTCTGTTCGGTTGCGTTCGGTTTCCGCAAAGACTGGCAGAAAAGTTGGACCAACTTTGCAGCAGCCCGGCCATGCAGTTCCAGTGCGCCACGGTGTTTGAATCCCCGTACACGCACACCCGTACCTTGTGCCTGCAGCCCAGCGGATTGTAAACTAGGCACACAGTTCTCCCATTCAGCGAGCGCAGAATGATTTACGGAATGGTATGTGCCACTCTCTCCCGCCCCCCCCCCCCCCCCTCCCGGCTTCAAACAATGGGCTTTTCCATGAGGTACTTTAACCGATGAGGAGCTGGACTCCTAAAAACGGCGCACCAGTAGAAGACGATATGAATATGAATATACGTTTCTGTGCGTATAGTCGATGGATAGCATACACGTCATTGTTTAGTTTTTTTGTTTGTGTTATTATGGGCCAATACTTTATTCCCCTTATATTTACATTACATTTGAATGAAAATGTTCCATTCCTCCACCCAGAGAGAGAGCGAGAGAGAGAGAGAGAGAGAGAGAGAGAGAGAGAGAGAGAGAGAGAGAGAGAGAGAGAGAGAAAGAGGAGGACGAGAGTAATTGAATTGAACAGAACTGAATTGGGAGGGACAGCCGCGGCTGAAAGGCGTTAGGATTGCCGCTAATCCGTTTAGTGCGAAGGTGCTGCTCTCCTGCGCCGTACAGCAAATCCCGCGCGCGTTGGGATCAGATGCTGCTCCACTTTGACAAGTTAATTAAAATCAATTTAGCGGCGATTAGCCGGGAGCGGTTATTTCTCCGCGCATAATCAAGGATGTAATCTGTTTAAGAAGATTTAGTAATCAAAGCGCCGCAGCCAAACTCGGGTTTCACGATTAGTGCGTTCTCTCTCTCTCTCTCTCTCTCTCTCTCTCTCTCTCTCTCTCTCTCTCTCTCTCTCTCTCTCTCTCTCTCGCTCTCTCTCTCTCTCTCTCTCTCTCTCTCTCTCTCTCTCTCTCTCTCTAGCACTCTATCATTAAAGGTAATATGGTCTTTGGCAACTGGATTGACATAACTGCGTCCTATACGAGGGTGAGATGTTAAATTAAGTTTTCTGCCTTCCCTGAGAAAGCAAACTTGGTCCACAAACACGGCCACTTGCATTGCTAGGGAAATAATGCATTCCAAAGAACTCACTCACTCCCCACCTTCCCGCGTCTAGTAACAGAAGTTTGAGCGATGATACAGATCGGTGTGAAAAATCAGGTGGTTAAGAACACGAAACATAAGTTAATACTTGTTATGTCTTGAATTCATGCTCGTCACAAGCGCTCCCCCTCCTGGTCATCTACATCAAACGACTGGATCGCCGCATAGTTTCCAACCACCTTTCACAAATTAATCCAGACGTTCACGCATGCTTTAGAGACGTTTTATTCATAGTGATAGTTCCTCGATATGTATTTATGAAAGATGAACCAGTCTCTAAAACAACTGCGTCAGTTGATACATTTCGACGCCACCGAATTCTGGTTTTCAAACTGGTTCATTTCAGTCTGATTTAGCAGAATTATATTCATGCATTCCCGTGACCAAAACACATCACTGGCCATCAAAATGACAATATTAATCTTGTGTTTCCATTACGCATTACTCAGCCTCGATTTATCAGGTAATACAATCGCGACATGTCACGATATGTCGCGACACGGAAAGGTCAACATTTTGACTAAGTGAATGAGGACAGCTCCCAACAGAAAGCCGAGAACTGCAAACGTCAAACTGATTATAACGATCATTTACAGCGCAAAGCAAAACTTGGCTCCAGTATGTTTGGGGTAGTTTTATATTACACTAAATGAAAGGCTGCAATAATAACAATTGTAAATATGTGAAATAAATATGGGAAATTATAATTTTAAATATACACTCGATATATAACTAAATATAACTAGATTTATATTTTATACTTCTACTGCTGTAGCATATCCACTTAGAGGCGTTTGACCAGTCTGGCCATTATCCTCTGACGTCTCTCATTAACAAGGCGTTTTTGTCTGCAGAACTGCTGCTCATTATATATATATTTTTTTGGGTTGTTTTTTGCTTTTTGCAAAAATCTTTGTTCATCTGTAGCCCTGTGAGGATGAACAGAGTTCTGTAGGGAGCTGTCATCCATGTTGTTGTTTGCTGATTTAGTCATTTATGCATTTGTTGCACACATGCCAGGCCCATGGCTGAGGAGGTTTAAGTGTGAGTGACGACACAAATTATGGTAATTTAATTAAATGCAATTATAAGTCACATTTTTTTTTTTTGTAACTCTCGAGTTGCTATAGGGAGCAGGTCTAACACTGAACAGCTATAGGGAGCAGGTCTAACACTGAACAGCTATAGGGAGCAGGTCTAACACTGAACAGCTATAGGGAGCAGGTCTAACACTGAACAGCTCCAGCAGGTCTAACACTGAACAGCTATAGGGAGCAGGTCTAACACTGAACAGCTATAGGGAGCAGGTCTAACACTGAACAGCTACAGCAGGTCTAACACTGAACAGCTAAAGCAGGTCTAACACTGAACAGCTATAGGGGGCAGGTCTAACACTGAACAGCTATATGGAGCAGGTCTAACACTGAACAGCTACAGCAGGTCTAACACTGAACAGCTACAGCAGGTCTAACACTGAACAGCTACAGGAGGTCTAACACTGAACAGCTATAGGGAGCAGGTCTAACACTGAACAGCTATAGGGAGCAGGTCTAACACTGAACAGCTATAGGGAGAAGGTCTAACACTGAACAGCTATAGCTAAAGCAGATCTAACACTGAACAGCTAAAGCAGGTCTAACACTGAACAGCTACAGCAGGTCTAACACTGAACAGCTATAGGGAGCAGGTCTAACACTGAACAGCTATAGGGAGCAGGTCTAACACTGAACAGCTATAGGGAGCAGGTCTAACACTGAACAGCTACAGGAGGTCTAACACTGAACAGCTATAGGGAGCAGGTCTAACACTGAACAGCTACAGCAGGTCTAACACTGAACAGCTACAGCAGGTCTAACACTGAACAGCTACAGGAGGTCTAACACTGAACAGCTATAGGGAGCAGGTCTAACACTGAACAGCTATAGGGAGCAGGTCTAACACTGAACAGCTATAGGGAGCAGGTCTAACACTGAACAGCTATAGCTAAAGCAGATCTAACACTGAACAGCTACAGCAGGTCTAACACTGAACAGCTACAGGAGGTCTAACACTGAACAGCTATAGGGAGCAGGTCTAACACTGAACAGCTATAGGGAGCAGGTCTAACACTGAACAGCTATAGGAGCAGGTCTAACACTGAACAGCTATAGCTAAAGCAGATCTAACACTGAACAGCTAAAGCAGCTCTAACACTGAACAGCTACAGCAGGTCTAACACTGAACAGCTATAGGGAGCAGGTCTAACACTGAACAGCTATAGGGAGCAGGTCTAACACTGAACAGCTAAAGCAGGTCTAACACTGAACAGCTACAGGAGGTCTAACACTGAACAGCTACAGCAGGTCTAACACTGAACAGCTACAGCAGGTCTAACACTGAACAGCTACAGCAGGTCTAACACTGAACAGCTACAGCAGGTCTAACACTGAACAGCTACAGCAGGTCTAACACTGAACAGCTATAGCAGGTCTAACACTGAACAGCTACAGCAGGCAGGTGTCAGAAGAACAGCACGATGGAAAAGAGCAGTCTGA
>NC_083766.1:61678657-61683657 GCF_963514075.1 Conger conger
AGATTAGATAGTCTGTAAACTGTGGAAGATTAGATAGAGTGTGTAAACTGTGGAAGATTAGATAGAGTGTGTAAACTGTGGAAGATTAGATAGAGTGTGTAAACTGTGGAAGATTAGATAGAGTGTGTAAACTGTGGAAGATTAGATAGAGTGTGTAAACTGTGGAAGATTAGAGACAGTCTGTAAACTGTGAAAGATTAGATAGAGTGTGTAAACTGTGGAAGATTAGAGAGTATTTACTCAATACCTGTGTAGGCCGAGTTGTCGTCATGTTTGGAGCTGGGGGGCGTGGCCTCTTCACTGGTTCCGTCTTTCCCGCCCGGATCTGTGGGAGAAGGCAGAGCAGACATAAGACCCTGAAGTCCCGTCCACAACAAGAATGATAACGATAGCGATGTGAACACCGCTCTGAAAGTGATCCCAACGATATCGTTCACCGCTGTTGTTGCGCATTACATTTTGTCATGGTGTGGATCGTGGTCCAGCCACAGACCAGCTATGACCAGCTTGAGGTGTTGAAAAAAGCCACAGCGTAAAGCATCGGAAAAGAGCGCAGAGTCCCAGCAGGGTTGTTCAGGAGACGTTTCAGCAGGGTCTCCTGAACCTGAGCAGGCTCCCTTTCCATCGAGCAGAGAAGCTGATGAAGACCTGTCAGCAAAACCGATTATCAACCTCCCGTGACCCCGCGTTCAAACGGAACCGCCGTACGCCCCGTCAAGAGATAAACACACACGCGGCTGTTCCAAGATCCACATCTACAACGGAGGCGTCTGAGCCTTGCGGACCCGATTCTCCAAGGTGACCTACGGAAAGACGGAACGTTTAGCCAGGCCGGAGAAAACCACACAGAGGGCTGGAGAGGCCTCAAACAGATCAGTGCTTAAGAGATTCCTGTTGGGGAAGAAATACTCTTATCAGTTTCCCTGGCACAGGAACAAGGCTACTGCTGACAACACTGCCAGAGGAAAACCAACACCGCAAATAAGTGCCAAGAGCATTCGTCTAAAACTGTGTTCTGTTCCAATTTTTGTATATGTGTAGGGGGGTTGTGATGGAGATGTTTACTTGGTGAAACTGCGTTCTTTTACATATCCCACACATAAAATAAGCCATGGCCATGTAGTTTCATGTTTTAAAATATACTATTTTTCATAAGAATAAAAATGTTAATTGGGTTTTGTGGCTATATGCAAGAGCGCGTAGCCTATGTGATGACGCTGATAGATTGCGAAAGACAACATCTGCAGTCCAAATTCCCTATGTATTTACTAAACAATACAGCACCCTATATAGACATTCACTAGATAGGAATTAGTAATAAGTGAAGAGTGAGCCATTTTGGACGCAGCCTCAGTCTATGAAACATGATATTAAGAACAGGATAATTATACGTCTTCCCGCAGTAATACATCACGTCTCATAAAAACGCTACAGTCAGCTTAATTCGCCTCAATTCCTTCGTTTTACGGTTGATGTCAGAGGGATTTATATCGCGTTACAGAACTACAGTGACTCATGAATCTCTTTTTTTAATATTTAAAAAAGCACTTGAAACTGCTGAGCGTCGTGCCGCTGGTTTAGTTATAGGCGCTTTTTGAGAATGGATCGAGGTGTCAGCGCTTGTTACGGAGTGAAGCGTGAAATGGCGGTTATGAGCGAGCGCTCTGTTCGGTCAGCGGGTCCCGCGGTTTAATGAGAAAGTGTCTTAATGCTCCGCGTAACGGCAGAATGATGACGCGCAGTCGCGGAGTGCGAATGTCGCGGAGACCTCGCTCCCCGTGACGTCAGCGCTCCGGAGCCGTCTCCACTCTGCCAGCGCGGGGCAGGACGACCGCCGTGTCAGGAGCCGGTAGCTTACTATCCAAGTTTCACAGAATAAAAATACAAATAAATATGTACAGGGGCTTCAGAAAGTATTACATTCAGTATTGGATTTAGGGTCTGGATAATTATACAAACAAGAGATTTCAGTTTGTGACTTTCAATAAATTTACAAGAATGTCAAAGTGAAAACATGTTTTCACTTTGTCATTATGGGTTATTGAGTGTAGATTGATGGGCAAAAATGTGAAATTTTATCCATTAAAAATTAAATCTACAACACAATACAGTCAGCAAAAATGGAAGAGGTCTGAATACTTTCTGCAGCCACTGTACATTATTCATTGTTTTCATTTCATATACAGTGGACTCCATACCTACTGGCACCCCTGACTGAAGAAACAAAACAAAAAAAACTATATGATTACTGAGATAAACTCAAAGTACCAACGTGAAAAATACTACTTTATCAGTATCACACACACACACACACACACACACACACACCAATGGTGATTGGCTGCCATGCAAGGCACCAACCAGCTCCATAATAGTCCATCTATACACCGCATCCAGTTCAAGGGCTCTTTGTCGGGCAGTATGGTTCTTTTCTATCTGGGAGTTTCATACTTCACCCCTGTGATAGAGGGTTCTATAAAGAACTGAAATGGGTTGCTCTGCGGACTCAGGCCCAGGAACCCTTCTGAGGTCGGTGTCCAGACACAGGGGCCCAGCATGCAAACTCACCCACAGCCACAGTCCAGCATATTTCCACCCCCGCAGCGACCCCCCTGCGCAAACCCAGTGATTATGAGGAATCATCTCACATCGTGGCGCATCTCGAGTGATGATTATACGCTCTTGTGTCTGCTCCGGTCTCCAGACGACTGCGGAAAGAGGCACAAACGCACATCTGGAAAAGCACAGCTCCAAATGCATTCTCCAGGCTTCTCCAGGCTTCTGCAGGCCTGATCAATGCAAATCACAAACAGAGCGTTCTGCAGAGGCCCCGGGTTCAAAGGAGGAGACTGGGGACTGGGTCTGGATGAAATATGTCGCGTGGGATTTTAAACAAACCACACACACCCTCGTGTGTATACAGACACACACACACACACGTGAGTGAACACATGCATGCTTGCAGGCGTATACATACACACACACACAATCACACACTCACACACACACACATGCGAGTGAACACATGCATGCTTGCAGGCATATACAAACACACAGACACTCACACACACATTAGTGAACACATGCATGCATGCTTGCAGGCGTATATGTACACACACACACACACACACACACACACCATTCCCTCCCGGAGCCTGTGCATTTTTGGGGGTTTGTGTCTCTCAGTCCAGGGGGTTTACTGGCTGAGTGCATTATCCATAGATACAGCACTCCCTACTCTCTACCAGAACACAGTGTGTGTGCAATGCAGCTGTAAATATGCACACGCACACTCTCTCTCTCACACACACATGCACACACACACACACACACACACAACACACACACACACACACACACACAACCACACACACACACTCACACACACACACACACTCACACACACACACACACACTCACACACACACACTCACACACACACATACTCACACACACACACACTCACACTCACACTCACACACACACTCACACACACATGCACACACACTCACACACACACGCACACTCACACACACACAGATCCTGACCTCACATACTGCCAGTGAGTGAAAGAAGAAGCAATCTGACAAGGATCTCCTACAGGGCCAGATAAGGGCTCCCCCTGCTGGCTCTGACAGGAACCGAACGCAGACTGGCCACGGAACTCACTAAACTGACCAGAATCAAACGCAGCGTTCGACGCCAAGAAAGGGCGGTGACAACGCACGTGAAGAAGAGCGACAGTTGTTCAAACCTGTCCCCATCCACCCAGGAAGTCGTTAAGTTTGTTCAACTGTAACTAGCCGCAACGACATGTGAGAGCAGTAGGTCGTCTGCGGTTATAAAATTGTGCGCTTGCTTTGAGTTTCTTGACGTTTTGCGATAACGTAACTAGGCTAACTCAGTTGCTGTGATTGGACACGCGAGGAAAGGACAGTTTGAACCCTGGTGGCGCTCAGCTGGACTTTATTCTGAGCCAGGCCGGGCGTTGCTGCCAGGTTTGGGCTTCGACGCTCTTTAATGACACCGTGTCAAGCGCTTCAACGCTGATCATGCGAATGCAGCTTTAAAACACAACATTACTTCAAATCAACCACTCACCTCAATGCAAAGAGAAAGTAGAGGCTTTCCATGGACATTTATGAAAATCTGAATACAACAGGGACAAAAAACTAAAACATACGAATAAAATCTAAATAAAACGGACTGAATAAATAAAGGGTGCTCAGACTTGGATTTATAACACAATAATACACCTTAATCCTGAGCCTAGCAGGTGTGGTGGTTTCTTTAGTCAGAAACTAGTTTAGTCTTTGGGAACAAGGTTCGCAGTCTCTAAAAGTGAAGACGTGAGTGTTGATACCCATGAAAAAGCAGTAGAGACTGGATAGGTCTGAGACTAACTTGATTAACGTTAAGGACGAGGGTTTGGTTCCTTGCTTAAGGGCTAGGCCTGAATCTAAGGCAGCAATGCCACTAGAGGGAGCAGTTCTCCACGGCACCACCAGGGGGAGCCGCAGACACAGGTTGTGGTTGGCAGTGCACGCTGGCTGGCTTCACAGCCTCCGTGCTCCTGAGACAATGGCATTTCACAGGGATTAATTACCACGTTCTTCTGCAAAAACACCATGTTCCCTCCTGACTGGAGCAGGTCGTCAGACAGAAGCTATATGTGTGCGCAAGTGTGTGTCCAAACACGCGATCATGTATTCCACTCAGGCCTAACTCCTTTATTACATGTTAATTACATGTTATAACCACTGGTTATGACCCTTATTACTTGGTAAATGGTAAATGGTTGGCATTTATATATATATATATATATATATATATATATATATATAGCACCTTTATCCAAAGCGCTGTACAATTGATGCTTCTCATTCACCCATTCATACACACACTCGCACACCGACGGCGATTGGCTGCCATGCAAGGCACCGACTGGCTCATCAGGAGCATTTGGGGGTTAGGTGTCTTGCTCAGGGACACTTCGACAC
>NC_083766.1:61686157-61703657 GCF_963514075.1 Conger conger
AGAGGGTGTGTGTGTGTGTGAGAGAGAGAGGGTGCGTGTGTGAGAGACAGGGTGTGTGTGTGCGTGTGTATGTGTGTCAGCATATGCGTGTGTGAGAGGGTGTGTGTGTGTGTGTGTGTCCGTGTGTGTGTATGTGTGTGCATGTGCCCATGTACGTGTGTATGTGTGTGTGTATGTGTGTGTGAGAGAGGGTGTGTGTGTGTGTGTGTGTGTGTGTGTGAGAGAGAGAGAGAGAGGGTGTGTGTGTGTGTGTGTACATATGAGTGTGTGAGAGACAGGGTGTGTGTGTGCCTGTACGTGTGTATGTGTGTGAGCATATGCGTGTGTGAGAGGGTGTGTGTGTGTGTGTATGTGTGTGTGCCCATGTACATGTGTATGTGTGTGTATGCATGTGTTTGTTAGAGAGAGACGACGTGTGTGCGAGAGTGTGTGTGTGTGTGTGAAAGAGAGTGTGTGTGTGTGTGTGTGCTTGTGATAGAGAGTGTGTGTGTGTGTGCTTGTGATAGAGAGTGTGTGTGTGTGTGTGAAAGAGAGTGTGTGTGTGTGTGTGCTTGTGATAGAGAGTGTGTGTGTGCTTGTGAAAGAGAGTGTGTGTGTGTGTGTGTGTGTGTGTGTGTGTGTGTGTGTGTGTGTGTGGGAAAGAGAGTGTGTGTGTGTATGTGAGTGTGTGCTTGTGATAGAGAGTGTGTGTGTGTGTGTGTAAAGCCGCCTCATTTGTTTTAGTTACTCTGTTCACTGCCCTCCCTCCTCCTCACACCTCAGTGCTTAAGAGAAATCACACACACACACACACACACACACACACACACACACACACACACACACACACACATAAAAAGCCTTGCTTCAAATAAATTCCTCTACTCAGCCCTGTAGGGCAAGAAATGTACAAATGAATCGATTTTCAAAAACATCAGTAAAACATGAAGAACAAAAAGCTCCCTCAGTGTTTCTCCCAGATCGTAAACAAACACCAATAATTACACTCAGGTGTCCACAGACATGACACCAGTGCAAATATTCTCACTGTGCTGCAGATATGAACGCTTTCTCTCCCTCCGTCTCTCTCCTTCTCCATCATATCACCAGACGAAGAACATCAATCCACAGCTTCTTTTCAGAAACAATATTTACTGCAGAGAGAGGACATGGGCACTTTCACAAAGAGATGGAGAATAAAACGGGATTTGAGCCGGTGTCTGTATAAGTTGTGCAGTTATGGTTTTTAAGTAGGCCTTACGCTCAGCCTTGGAGATGTACACTCAATGAGCACAATATTAGGTATTTATTAGTCTTATTTTTTTTGACCAATTAAGTCTTCTGCTGCCCTGGCCTATCCACTTAAAAGTTATGATGCGTTGCGTGTTCAGAGATGTTCTTCTGCATACCACTGTGGTAATTCTTCACTTAAATTACCTGTTATTTAGCTGATGCTTTTATCGCGACTTGCAGTTGATTAGACTAAACGGGAGACAATCCCCCTGGAGCAATGAGGGGTTAAGGGCCTCTCTCAACAGCCATATGGGATCTTATGGTGGCTACGCCAGGGATTGAACCACCAATCCCAGTCATGTACCTTAACCACTACAGGCACTACACCTTCCTGTCAGCTTTGACCAGTCTGGCCCTTCTCCTCTGACCTCTCTCATTAACAAGGCGTTTCTGTCTGCAGAACTGCTGCTCACTGGATGTTTTTTTGTTTGTTGCACCATTCACTGCAAACTCTGGAGACTGTCATCCGTGAGAATCCCAGGAGATCAGCAGTTTCTGAGATACTCAAACCACCCTGTCTGGCACCAACAATCATTCCACAGTCACTTTGATCAGATGACTTCCCCATTCTGACATTTGGTCTGAAAAACAGCTGAACCGCTTGATCACGACTGCGTGCTTGTTGCCGCCACATGACTGGCTGATTAAATATTTGCATTAAGAAGTTGGTGCACAGGTATACCTAATAAAGTGCTCACAGACTGTATATCTCCACTTGAAGGCCATTTTACGTGAAGAACGCCTCAGGCCTACATCTACTTTCCGTCACTCAGACATGCTGTCAACAGCCCGAAGACGGGCGGACAGGGAGGGGCGCGCACTCGCCCAGGAGCGCGGACACATGCGCACATCTGCGCTCTGAATGTGACGCGTGCGCGCACAGGCGTCAGATCGACGGAGACTGAGAAATTGAGACGTAATAACGAGGCCGGGATGACCTCACTGCATTTCAGCACCAAAGAGAGCTCCGTGGCGTAATCCGTCTCCTCGGCTTTACGGTTTCCGCTTCCCCGGGAAGGGTGAAACCGTGGTCGTATCCCACGCCGAGCAACCGGAACGTCATTACTCGAGAGATACGCTATGTTGCCCTTTTCGATAATTGGTAGGAATCACGAGTAGCCTACATTTGTATTTTGGTATGATCTCGGAATTCAATACCTGTCGGCCACCTGTCTCTTTATGTGTAGGCTACAATTACGAGAATCCATCTTTTTCAGAGACAGCCAACATCTTTATATTGAGCCATGCGGTTGCTCAAGGGCGAATCTAATTCAGCCAGATGACATATTAACGGACTCCTTTTACTGAAGACACTGAGTAACGGTCCAGTAGGCGAAGAAAAGAGACGTAATTCTAAACTATAGGACGGATGCAGTCCGCTAGCCGAGTCGCCTCATCCGTTTTAGTTACTCAATGCCGTCAAACAATTCCCCTTCACAGAAACAGTTGCCAAGTTAATGCTTCAGAGTAGCCCCGCGGGGCGAGAAATGTACAAATGAATCGATTTTCAAAACCTCAGAAAAACATCTAGAGAGAAAAAAAAAGTACTATTAAAAATGCGTTTCTCTTCAATTGCACAAAAACGGCCGTGATTACGCTCAAACACAAAAGGGATGGTATTTGAATTTCTCCCGTAACCACACATATAAAAGCGGTCTCTTTTTGCCGCGCAATCAGAAACAAAAATGCATAGCTTCTTTGAAACCGTCCCCGCACATTAACACTGATAACAGTTTACAAATCACTCGGAGGCGCCTCAGCCATCTATCACGGCTGAATTTGAAAGGCGACTACCCGCAGGCACTTTTGTCAGTTGGCCGCCGCTCCACTCTCCCTCCCTCCACCGCGTCGAAGCTATAAGGTGGAGACTCGCCGGAAGTGGCGGCCAGGTCTTCGAAAGCTTCGGGCTCTTCTCGTTATAAGGAGAGGTGCGCGCGCTGCTCTGATGGGCGAGTTCGTCGGTTCGCACTATCTCCTCAACTCTCTCGATGAGACATTTTAATACCTAGTTTTGAGTCCCCGTTCGCGATAATTATTCCCACTGAGAAAGCAGCCTAATACCGAGGGCGGACCACGCTGATCAAAACGACTGCACCACACCGACCCGACTAACAAGAAAAGCAATCAGAAACGTTTCACACGTCTGCGGAATCCGTGCTGGGACCGACGTGATTGGCCGGTTTCAGTCACTCGCTTTCACCAGACTAAGCCCGCGCCCCACGCGCTCGTTTCTTCAGCTTGTTAGTGAAACTAATTGCACTTTGCCTTGAAAGTGGAATATGAGAAACATCGAACACGGTGTAGAACAATTGCATCGTCCAATTAACACGCGTTTGTCTGTGGGGGGGGGGGGGGGGGCGCACTGAATCCAAATGTGGCCATCTCAGATCTCAGGGGGAAAAAAACTGTCATCACTCAGCGAACAGAAAATGTCCCGACAACGTTACCGAAATGTTTGGTCAATGTTACAACATCGCCGCAACACTTCAGGAATGTTGTGAGAACGTTGGCAGCCTGTACAGCGATTCCAAAATCACAACGCCGCCGTATGCTTCTGAGGGCCTGCGCGTTCCGTAACAAAAGAGGAAAAACAATAAGTCGATCAGCAGCCTCCGTCAATTCCCTCCTTAGTAACCCGCGAGCTATTTAAATCACCCTGGATTCGGCTTTTCCGTTGAGCCGGCAGACGTGCAATTTGTGGACCGCATTCGAAAACTTCATATTGCAAAATGCATTTTTAGAAATGAAAGCCTTCGATTTCACTTTACATCATAACACCTACGTAACTCGATTAGGCATTAAAACAGCTGCTACATCGGCACACTAATGCTGCAAAGCATCATAACAATCACATCACTCTCGTGAGCGATGAGAGGAAGCATTCTCCGCTCTTTATGGATCCCGCTATCATAGGTGTGCAGTGTGAAAGCTCCCGGACAGAGAACCGTTTTACCCGAGAAAGAGCCCTTGATCCTTCAGTAGAATCACAGGGTTCCTTTTGGAAGCGTTGTTTTTACGAGAGTGTAAATTATGCAGCAAACTTTCCAAAACAGCCTCAAAGTCCCGGGTTCAGAATGATCTGTGGAAATATAAACAAACTTCACAGATCTCTCCGAGCTTTGTTCCCCAGGTGACTCACAGGCTGCCAGAAGTGGAGCTGCATTAGAGACCATATGCACAGGGCTGTGGCCACACAGTGTTTAAGAGCTGGCGTCCTTTCTCCCTCTCCCTCTCCCTCTATCTTTCACACTCACTCTCTCTCCCTCTCCCTCTCTTTCACACTCACTCTCTCCATCTCTCTCACACTCACTCTCTCTCCATCTCTCTTTCACACTCATTCACTCTCTCCCTCTCTCTTTCACACTCACTCACTCCCTCTTTCACACTCACTCTCTTCCTCTCCCTCTTTCACACTCACTCTCTCCCCCTCTCTTTCACACTCACTCTCTCCATCTCTCTCCCTCGCTCTCTCTTTCACACTCACTCTCTCCATCTCTCTTTCACACTCATTCACTCTCTCCCTCTCTCTCTTTCACTTACTCACTCTCTCCCTCTCTCTCTTTCAAACTCACTCTCTCCATCTCTCTTTCACACTCATTCACTCTCTCCCTCCCTCTTTCACACTCACTCTCCATCTCTCTTTCACACTCCCTCACTCTCTCCATCTTTTTCACACTCCCTCACTCTTTCACTCACTCTCTCTTCCTCTCTGTCACACTCACTCTCTTTTCCTCCCTCTCTCTGTCTCTTTGATGCGTCTGGCTGGCATTCAGCACACGCATCACCACGGTGATGAATGTACACACGTGCCCCACCCCCACCATGCCCCCCCCCCCCATGCAGACCTATCCCAGCTGCACACTGCGGCTCAGTCAAACCAACAGGGCAGAAGAATGAGATATCAATATTAATATTCACCATAAGAATCACAATTAATTACGCCAATATCAACGATCAATATGCTCAACATCATTATATTATTAATGGTAAATGGTTGCCATTCATATAGTGCCTTTATTCAAAGCGCTGTACAATTGATGCTTCTCATTCATACACACACTAACGGCAATTGGATGCCATGCAAGGCGCCGACTAGCCAAAGGAGCATTTGGGGGTTAGGTGTCTTGCTCAGGGATATTTCGACACAGCCCGGGCGGGGGATCGAACCAGCAACCCTCCGACTGCCAGATGACTGCTCTTACTGCCTGAGCCATGTCGCCATGTGGTGTGTGTGTGTGTGTGTGTGTGTGTGTGTGTGTGTGTGTGTGTGTGTGTGTGTGTGTGTGTGTGTGTGTGTGTGTGTGTGTGTGTGTGTGTGTGTGTGTGTGTGTGTGTGTGTGTGTGTGTGTGTGTGTGTGTGTGTGTGCCTGATTGTGTGTGTATGTGTGTGTGTCTGTGTGTGTGCGTGTGTTGGGAATGGCGTCTCAGATCTCTATGATGATGTGTGATGTCAGAACTCCGTATTTTTTTGGATTTCATCAGCTGTTGATCTCATCTTTCCGTCTTATCTTTCTGTCTTATCTTTCTCTCTGTCATATCTTTTTAGTTCTCTCTCAGTGTTCATCTCTTTCAGGCATCGTTCTCTCATCCCATCTTTCTCTCTCAGTTTCTCAGTCTTTCTCTCTCCCTCTCCCTCTCTCTCTCTCTTTCTCTCCCTTAAATTACCTTTATAAGCAGGACCACACATCAGTATTGCCAAAGCAATCAAACCAATTGTTTACATAGACTGTAAAATAAGAGTCAGCCAGAACATCTAAATCAACAGTAATTATGCAATCAGCTGGATGCCTGGACCTTCAATAATAACAGGATGAGATGAGATGGGATGGGGTGGGATGGGATGAGATTGGGCGTTACATATAAAATGAAATGGTAATAAAGAACAATAACCAAAAATCTGAGGCTATAGCATGCACACATGCACACATGCACACACACACACACACAAACACACACTCAGTGGCTGAAGTGAGGTTCTGCTTTCAATATGAAGATTATTAGAGAGAACATCTGTGTATATATATCATGATATGCAGCCTATTAGTAATTGGGTTCAGTAAGTACTCAGAAGGAAGAAATGATTCATCCCTCATGCTCTGCCATCTGAAAGCAGACTCACATCCAATACAATACAACCAATACAATACATCCAGGTTACAACACGTGTGCACACACACACACACACTCACACACACACATGCGTGCGTGCACACACACACAAACTCACTCATGCATGCACACACACACACACACACACTCATGCGTGCACACAAATACAGACACACACACACACACATGTGCGCGCGCACACACACACACACACACACACACATAAATACTCAACCTACTTTGTTGCTACAAAACTGAATGATCAGAACAGACTGGATGAGCAGTGTGGAATGCCGCCGCAGCCTCCCCCGTTTCGCCAGGACGACGGGGTGGGAGTGTGTTCTTCCGCGGTGGGGGGCTGTGAGGAATTACAGTCAGGCACGGGGAGGACGCCTGTCCTCGGGGTCCTTCAGCTGGCCGTGTGCTCTTAATAGCGAATAAAGTGAAATGTGTTATTTGTGGGGTCTAAATGAAAACCTGCGTACACACAGCCCTCTGAGAGACCGCTGTGTCCTGGCTTCACCAGGCTCAACGCGTTCTCTACGCTGTGAATGAGGAGCGGAGTATCCGCAAGGAATCTGAGCTTTGACCGTGAAGAAAGCCTTTAGCATTGTCTGAAGAGGTTTGGACAGAGGAAGAGTGTGGTCACACTCACACACTCACACACTCACTCACACACTCACACTCACACACTCACACACTCACACACACACTCACACACTCACACACTCACACACTCACTCACACACTCACACTCACACACTCACACACACACTCACACACACTCACACTCACACTCACACACTCACTCACGCACACACAGACAGAGGAAGAGTGTGGTCACCTGCACACTCACACTCACACTCACACGCTCACACACTCACTCACGCACACACAGTCACATTCACACTCACACTCACTCACACACACACACACACTCAGACAGAGGAAGAGTGTGGTCACCTGCACACTCACACACACACACACTCACTCACGCTCACACTCACACTCACACACACACACACACTCAGACAGAGGAAGAGTGTGGTCACCTGCACACTCACACTCACACTCACACGCTCACACACTCACTCACGCACACACAGTCACATTCACACTCACACTCACTCACACACACACACACACTCAGACAGAGGAAGAGTGTGGTCACCTGCACACTCACACACACACACACTCACTCACGCTCACACTCACACTCACACACACACACACACTCAGACAGAGGAAGAGTGTGGTCACCTGCACACTCACACTCACACTCAAACACTCACACACTCACTCACGCACACACAGTCACATTCACACTCACACTCACTCACACACACACACACACACACTCAGACAGAGGAAGAGTGTGGTCACCTGCACACTCACACACACACACACACACTCACTCACACTCACACTCACACTCACAAACTCACACGGACAGAGGAAGAGTGTGGTCACCTGCACACACAGGTCTGGAGGAAGCTTCCAATCAGTCTCTCAAAACATCCTCTCCTCCAAAAATAAAACTATCTTCTTTTTCCATTTCCCAGAATGGCGTTAAGGATTAGTCATAAACATACAGTTGTGAATTTGAACATTATTTGTTGGTTCAGTTAAGATTGACAGTACAGTACTGAACTTTCAAATTCATAAAAAAACAAAATGTGCAAAATTGGGACTGAAAGGTGTTTTGGGGAGATAAGGCTGCCTTAAAGTATGTATAACTGGAGATTAGATAAACATTTTATAGAGAAAATTCAGTGGATGAAAATAACAAAGTTTTTCTTCAGAAATGCCAGGGGACATCTGTGCAATTCATATTCAGATTCAAGCAACATCTGTTCTTAATTTCGACTCTTAATTAAACTTAATTGGGAGGTTTTTTGACTTTTTTGTTAGGAGAGTTTAGCAATCATCAAAATGAACAACAACAAAAATTAACTTTGGCCAAACTGTGCGAAGACAAAATGTTTTGGATGCATTTATTTCTGTAACGTAACCCTGTAAAGTTTAACACCACAAATACATGATTAGAATGTTCTTGCAGGGACATTCTAGTGCCGATGTCACAATCACTAGCAGTAATTGAAAGCAACGGGTTCTAGAACACTCACTTAGAATGTTGAAAGAAACATTCCAACTTCAAGGTGTAAATAAAGACATTCATCCATCCATCCATCCATTATCTTAACCCGCTTATTCTGAAAAAGGTCGCAGGGGGGCTGGAGCCTATCCCAGCATACATTGGGCGAAAGGCAGGAATATACCCTGGATAGGTCGCCAGTCCATCGCAGGGCACACACACCATTCACTCACACATTCATACCTACAGGCAATTTAGACTCTCCAATCAGCCTAACGTGCATGTCTTTGGACTGTGGGAGGAAACCCACGCAGACACGGGGAGAACATGCAAACTCAACACACAGAGGCCCCGGCCGACGGGGATTCGAACCCAGGACCTCCTTGCTGTGAGGCGGCAGTGCTGCCCACTGCACCATCCGTGCCGCCATAAACAAAGACAAATGGACTGAATTCAGTCCTAAATGTTGAAGAGCTGCAAATGAAGACCAGGGAGCACAGGAATGTGGGTCTCAACATCAGCCATGGTAACATGCCCTCAGCAGGAAGTAGACAGACAGACATCCCCAGTGCATGATTCAGCAGACCCGTGCCGGTGACCTCTGTACGATACACCGCCGCTCCCCCTGGACAAAGTGCCTAATTAACCGCTCTGGTGCTAACGAGGGGTCCTTGACGGCACTAATTAGACCCGGCTCTCTCCTCAGCTCGATGGGAATGCGCAGGAGGTCAAGATACCCACGATGCACCAGGGCACACGGAGGGGAAGCACACGACACCCGAAGGGAACCGGGGACACCCTATCACAGGAAGTGATGTCATTACCACACGGCCGAACAGAGGACCTGAAGAGCTCATTGGTCCATCCACACCTGAGCTGATGAACACTGCGGGGTGAAACACCGGGCTCCTTCCATTCGCGTATTTTTACCCTCTTTTTCATTTTCCGTGCTCCGTTTTCTACTGTGAACTCCACCCATCAGGAGAGGCGAGGGAAAGAAGTAAAGATGAGGAGATGGAGAAAACGTGATTTAGGCAAATAGAATGATAATAAAACTCCTTGCTCCTTCAAAGCCACGTCAGTTACAGACGTGGCAGATGCGTGGCAGATGTTCAGAGGTGGATCCACAGGTTGATCATTTATACCTCAAAAAAAACACTTCTGCAGAGGATGTGCTCACGTCTCCTTCCTCAAAGGCAGGACTGGGAGTTCCTTCTACTTCCAGCTCCCAGAAGGAACAATTAACGGGCGGAAATGTCCTGGAAGGTGGCAAACCTCGATCGATTTCCAGGTCAGGAGCCAGAAAAGGAAAAACGGGGGAAAATAAGCGACTGGAATGAGCCCATCGTGTGCAATATAGTCAAACAACTGAGTGTGTGGGGTTTCCCCTATAACTCCAGCACCCATGAAAAGAGTGTTTTTCTCTCCCTCTACACAGGCTGCAAGTCGACTGGAGACATCTGGAGCAAAGCCTGTGTGTGTGTGTGTGTGTGTGTGTGAGTGTGTGTGTGTGTGTGTGTGTGTGTGTGAGTGTGTGTGCGTGTGTGTGTGTGTGTGTGTGTGTGAGTGTGTGTGTGTGTGTGTGAGTGTGTGTGCGTGTGTGTGTGTGTGTGTGAGTGTGTGTGTGCGTGTGTGTGTGTGTGTGCGTGTGTGAGTGTGTGTGTGCGTGTGTGTGCGTGTGTGTGTGTGTGAGTGAGAGCGTGAGAGTGTGTGTGTGTGTATGTGTGTGAGTGAGAGCGTGAGAGAGCGTTTTTATACATTTATGAGACCCCTGTCAAAAACAGAACATATATGAATACAGACATGCAGTAGAGGGGTGTTGGGGTGATGTTCAAGGGCATTATTGTATTATAGCAATCGGATTATGAAAAGGTGAATCCATTTCCCATAAATCACCAATCTTACACGTCCGTTTTGAAATGCCACATTCATCTTTGTCAAGGTGGGGGCATTTTAATTCAGTCAGTTCCTCATGAACTGCATGCCAATTTGTTTCCCAGATTTACTGAATGGACATTGATCGGACACCAAGAGAGAGAGAGAGAGAGAGAGAAAGAGAGAGAGAGAGAGAGAGATAGCTGTGGTGGTGGTTAGTATAATTTCTCCTTCTTCTCTCTCTCACTCTCTCACTCTTATCTGTCTCTCCCTCTATCCCTCCCTCTCTCTCGTTGGTCCTGAGACGCTGATACGCTGCAGAGAGACGGTGTTCCACTCACTCCAGACAGAGATGTGTGAGTTTGTGAATGTGTGAACACGTGAAACTAAATGTTGAGCTACACCTCTCACGTGTTCATCACAGACTCATCCCCCTGAGCTCCTAAAGTCTACGGTGCTGAACAACACAGTTCCCATTTTCATTTTAATTAATGAATTAATAGTAATAATAAATACATGTGTTATTTAGCTGATGCTTTTATCCAAAGGGACATACAGTTGATTAGACTAAGCAGGGGACAATCCCCCCCCTGGAACAATGTGGGGTTAGGGGCCTTGCTCAAGGGCCCAACAGCTGTGCTGATCTTATTGTGGCAACACCAGGGCTTGAACCACCGACCTTCCGGGTCCCTGTCATGTTCCTTAGCCACCAGGCAACAGACTACCCCCTATAACATAACACAACACAATTATGAGACCACTACCACTACAGATAATGCATTGTTTACTGAAATGCAAGACAGTATCTAGCACCGTATCGAGGGGGCGGTCTGCTCTTACCCTGAGAGAGGGGTTCTTCCTGCAGCTCGGACCGGACCAGTCCATGACGGGCGAGGATGATGACGAAGATGAAGAAGGGGGTGACATCCGACCACGTGACCCGCATGGCTATCACCGTCCTGGCATCTCAGATCCTGCTCAGTCTGAGACAGACGGACAGACAGACAGACCCACACATCAGCCACAGACCTAGGTCTCGCTCTGCTCAGCAACATGTCAACCTCACTCATAAAATGAACCACCGTGAAATATTCCATATCAGTAAACAAACAATAGGTATCAGCTGGCATTTGCGTTCTTATCAATATATGCACAAGCACAAGCACACACACACACATACTGCAGAGCCCCCTCAGTCACTGTAAGGCTGAATTCTCCAGCTCCATACGGGAGGGTTATAGGCTGGAGCACAGAGCACAGCGCCCCCTGCAGGGGGAGTGTCTGTCTGTGGGCCCAGAGCCACCAGACCAGCCATCTGTGGAACAACCTGTTCGCCCCTACATCACTTTAATTACAGCCCAGTGACCAGCATGCACTGCCTCAGGCTCTCTGTCCTCCTCTCCCTCTCTGCCTCTCCCTCTCTCTGTCCCTCTCTCTCTCCCTCTCTCAGTCCCTCTCTCTCTCCCTCTCTGTCTCACTCCTCTCTTTCTCTGCTGCCACTCGTTTCTCTTCTTTCTCTCCTCTCTCTCTCCACTCTATCACTCTCTGCCTCGCTCTCTTTTTCTCTTTCAGACGGCCTCTCCTGTCTATTTAAACCCCTTTATAACTCCTTTATACCTACACACCTCTTTCCCAACCACTCCCTCTTCTGTGAGTAGTGTAGGGACCACATTTCCCACAATCCCACAGGGCAATTCCGCGACGTCCACCCCGCATGACGTCTAGCTCGGTTCAGCCAATCCCGTAATGGCGGGAGCAATAAACTTTCCCCGTATAAGAGCAAGGATGTTCTCGGGATTCTCCCCCTTCTTCCCATTTCTTCTTCGACGCTCCCTCTGTGGCCATTCTCTTCAGCTCATCTGCTCCGAGACTCGGACAGAGGCTGAATGCTGCACAGCGCACTACCAGGCCTACGGACACACCTAGTTACCTCGCGGTAACTTAGTGGCCCATAGCGAGTGGAAGCTGGTGTATGCGGAACGCTACATCAGTTTACCACTGCAAACCACAGCAACAAACTTTTACACACGGAAAAAGAACTCCCCAGTTTTGCGCATCTCTCCAGGACAGCATTCACAGCACCATCGCGGCTCCTACCAGGACAGCACGTCTTTTGGATCCAGAAATGCGCTTGGACTCAGTGAGACACAACAAACATTCAGGCATAGGCAGTGTTTAGTTTAGTCTTAGCTGATATTGTGAATCTTTGTCTTATCATTTCAATGTATTCTGTGATATGTATATGTGCGTGAATTGATTCGCCGTCTTTCGCGCATATATAGAGTAAACTACGCAAGTCGTCTCTTCTCACAGCTAACACTAACACTAACAACGCCCACTTTTACCTTTCCTTTGTTCAAGGGACACGCACGCTTGCGTGTCTCCACACACACACACACACACACAGACACACACACACAGACACACACACACTCACACACACACACAGACACACACACACTCACACACACACACACACACAGACACACACACACTCACACACACACACACACACACACACACAGACACACACACACACACACAGACACACACACACACACACACACCCTACTAACTTACTCTACTAACTTCCCGTTAGTTCATCTGTTCTGTGTTTGTACGTTTGCTTAATAAATAGATTTTATTAAACTCGGTGTCTGTTTTGGCGTCACATAGACATGAGAGCTGAGTTAAAGCAGTCTTTCAAAGAACTTCCAACCTTCAGGTTATCGGTATGTTTAATCACTGATATTGGTTATTTTAATTATTCATTAAAATACTATATTTGTGGTTAGATATTTGATAACAGTAATTTTATGAGACTGATTAATTTTTTGCAGTTATACTGCTACACTACATTAATTGGCGCCCCGGTTTCATAGAGAGTAAAATCCCTGGCACAGTTAGGTGTCATTCTGTCCCTCTGCCAAACTTCACACAAAGAACCACCTCCACCCAACACCCTCAGCATACGCTGCTACCACACCTGCTCCACACCAGAACAGCTCCAGAATGCAGGGACGGGTTCCACGTTCATCACAGAACCATATGCAGCAGCCCAAACAACATTAGCACACTAACACTGGCATAAAGCTGTATTTTAGAAAAACACAAAATGACAGGATGAAAACGGAAAGAAGCTTAATGTTAGTAACTGAACCTGTTTTACTCAACGCGTGCACACGTGTAGTGTTCAGTAACTAAATCTCTTTTACTCAACACGTGCACACGTGTAGTGTTCAGTAACTGAACCTCTTTTACTCAACACGTGCACACGTGTAGTGTTCAGTAACTAAACCTCTTTTACTCAACGCGTGCACACGTGTAGTGTTCAGTAACTGAACCTCTTTTACTCAACGCGTGCACACGTGTAGTCTTCAGTCGTATAGTCGGAGTGGACTCCAAGGAATATTTTCCTACCCCAGCAAACTGATTTTCTTTTCACTGGGTGACAGGCCATGAATGATATTCTAAAATGGTTGAAAACTCAGTCAAATATTATGCTAAACAACGAATAAGCGGGCAGCTCCGTACTCTTTGCATTCCCCTGGAGAGACGTGTTATGATCTTGATTTCTGTCTGTTAGTTTATTTGGTATTTTTGGAAATGTATTATTTTTCATATTCATGTCTGGTGTTCTGTTTACATTCATTAGTCTTTGCACTCGTCTTCCCCTGTGATGTCTGTGTCTGAATGTTTCTGATCCCGAGTCACTCCCCTGTGATGTCTGTGTCTGAATGTTTCTGATCCCGAGTCACTCCCCTGTGATGTCTGTGTCTGAATGTTTCTGATCCCGAGTCACTCCCCTGTGATGTCTGTGTCTGAATGTTTCTGATCCCGAGGCACTCCCCTGTGATGTCTGTGTCTGAATGTTTCTGATCCCGAGTTACTTTCCTGTCTGCGTGCCCCACTATTCGGGTGGTTTCGGAATTTTCCGGTTTCCCACGATTCCTTCTGTCTCGCTGTTCTTACTTCCTGCTTTTTCTCCATTTCATGTTTGCAGATTATAGCACTAATATACTAATCGCAACTAACATGGAATTTGTACTAACTATATTAACACACCAATATGTTCGTCTAACTAAGAAACTAACATTCACTAGTTTTGGGGATTTGTAATTTAATCACGTAACTAACAGACTTGAGTTTGATACCTCTGATCTTCAGCAGGGATCAGCAAACTGCGGCTCTTCTTCATTTAGCAACCGAAGGTCCCCAGGGTTTTATTCACACTGAGAAATCAGCAGCCAATTCAGACCCAATAAGACAGATGAAGTGAGTTACCTGGGTGATTAAGTGGCAAAATCAGGAATGGGCAAGGTGGGCCATATATGCTTCTGGATATATGCTATAATCCGGCATACACACCAGCCCTCCAGGACTGGAGTTAATCCTGCACACACACCAGCCCTCCAGGACTGGAGTTACCCATCCCTGCTATAATCCTGCATACACACCGGCCCTCCAGGACTGGAGTTACCCATCCCTGCTATAATCCTGCATACACACCGGCCCTCCAGGACTGGGATAAATTGATGGATTAAGAGCAGTGAGACAGTGAAAATGAGCAGAGCCTGCTGATCTCCGGACTGCAGGGGGCGCTGTGTCTCTCCAGGGTGAAGAGTAATATCAACTCTGCGTCCTGAATCCAAATCCAGCCCTGGATTTATTTTCCCCCGGGTGATTAGTGCTGCCGATTGGCCAGCCTGCGTTCACACCTGACGCCCAGGTGATGGGGGAGGACAGGCAGCCGGGCTCAGCCCCTGGCGGCCGTGAGCTTCTGATCCCTGGAGTCGAGCAACAACTGGAGGCATGGCCTCATCATGCTGCAGGCACCGCGGACGTGAGAACATTTCATATGCAGTTAAACACCTAATGCTATTCATGTATTCCTGAATGCGTGATGTAAACTTGCTTTTCAATCATATTTCACTCTGCATGCATTCTTACTTTCAAGATGCAGTGGCAGTATAATTGGGGTATTTCTGATGCGGTAGAAGTTGGCGTACTACATATACATATACATATGAGAGAATGACCTCAGATTTCTCATCATTGATCGTTCTGTTACAGCATGAAAAACATTCTCTTCTGGCATTTGTAAACCCTGCAGGCCTGTGCACTGTGTCTGACACGAGCCCTTTGAAGAGTACCTTTTGGAATGTTTTCTAAGTCAGTGTTCTAGACCTCCACCGCTTTCCATTCACCGGCAGCGATTGTGACATCAGCATTAGAATGTTCAGACAAGGACATTCTCATGACATTACGGTGTGTTCTAGAAAACTAAGAATGTTGAGAAAAACACCCCAAAGGGTTAAGTTCTGCTTTAGTGATCCTTTTCAGGATGAGGACGGTGCCTTGGCTCCAGTCATCAATTGCAGCACTACAAGGCACATCCAGTCCCGCTCTCTCTCTCTGTCTCTGTCTCTCTCCCTCCCTGTCTCTCTTTCTCTCTCTCTCTCTGTCTCTCTCTCTTTTATCTCTAATTTATCCCCCTCTCCCTCACACGGAACAAATGGCAGGCGTTATAGAGATGTGTGATAGATGAACCGCAGCCAAGAATGTGTCAAGTTTTAAATGAGTCTTATATCACAATTATCACCAGGTTCATATAACCAGCCCAGCACATTTATGGAGCAATAATTCTGAACAGAAAATGCATTATATTACACAATGGCAATAACTGAATCATTCTAATATGACACATACAGTATATTCAGAATCAAGACAGGGCATTGCTTTCCCAGAAGGCGATGCATTCCTGACTGCACTATTCCGAGATTATCCTTAACCCTGAGAAGAGTACAGGTTTTTTGGAATGTTTTTGTTTTTTCCCCGCTGAAAACTCTCAAGTCAGGGTTCTAGAACTCCACCGGGTCCAGCCACCAGTCGTGATTGTGACATCAGCATTAGAACGTTCAGTTAAGAACACTCTAATCACCAATTTGTGATCTCGCACCTTACAGGGTGAAAAAATAATGAAAGGGTTAAGGTTAAATATAGACACAGGAATTCCCAACGCTCCGTGTTTTCCCACAGACAGGAATAAAACGAGTGGGTGTGGAGAGACTCCAGGTGGTGTGGTGTTCCCCTCATTAATCAGGAATGACGATGAGACTCGGCTTATGTAACGAGACAAGGTCCCTCCTGGCACGGAGACCACACACATCCATCATTCCAGCTTTCCATATCCGGCTCGGAGGAATCACCATAGACGCCTTATTCCAGGGATCTACACCACAACCTGGGGGCCAGTCTGTCAGCTCAACCAGACCATAGAAATCTGGCGCAGAGACGAACATTCATCTGTTCAACTGTTACACAGTGGCATTTGCCCTAACCTGGGTCAAACAGCTATGTCAAATATTAGAACCTTTTATGTCCTGCTACACCAGTCCTCCAGCTACCCCAGTAATCCTGTGGGTTAAATCAAAGTTTCTGCCCATCAAAGCTGCAGCTCCTCTAAAAAATATAAATCTAATCGGGCCACTGGCATAATTATTGAGAAGACAGTCACCCAGAAAGATTGGATTTAAAAAACAAACCTAATTTGAGCATACAGATGTAGGAACCACAACTCCCACAATCCCACAGGACAATTCCGCAAGGTCCACCCCGCATGACGTCTAGCTTGGTTCAGCCAATCCCGTAATGGCGGGAGCAATAAACTTTCCCGTATAAGAGCAAGACATGTTCTTATTCTTCCTCTTCTTCTCCCTTCTTCCCATTCCATCTCTTGGACGCACCCTTTTTGGCCATTCGCTTCAGCTCATCTGCTCCGAGACTCGGACAGAGGCTGAATGCTGCACAGCGCACTACCAGGCCTACGGACACACCCAGTTACCTCGCGGTAACTTATTGGCCCATAGCGAGTGGAAACTGGTGTACGCGGAACGCTACATCAGTTTACTCCTGCAAAGCTCACCGGCGAACAACAGCAACAAACTTTTACATACGGAAAAAGAACCAGCGGACACATTTTTCCAGAACCGAGCGGACCAGACGACAACGCGCAGCCCACGGGAACATCCCAGCTCTACGCACCTCTTCACAACACACATTCACCGCACCATCGCGGCTCCTATAAGGACAGCACGTCTCATTACCATCACGGCTCCTATAAGGACAGCACGTCTCATTACCATCGCG
>NC_083766.1:61706157-61713657 GCF_963514075.1 Conger conger
GCGTGTCAGTCAATACTGTAATGAAATGAGTGGCTTATGAAACAGCTCCTGTCTCTGTGAGACCCTCACTGTGTACACCACTGACCCCTCAGTGCTGCACAGACAGGAAACTGTGTTATGTCACCATCCATAATGCAGGCGGCCATTTTACCATTTTACTGAAACTCAGTGGCATTCAGCGGCCATGGCCACACAAAGTCCTGTAGCCTCTGCTTTCTCTCGCCCTGTTCTTAACCTAGTGGAGAGAGATGTCTGAGGAGATGAGTAGAGAGAGAGAGAGAGAGAGAGAGAGAGGGGGAAAGAGGAGAGAAGAGATTGAGAGAAAGAGAGAGAAAAAGTTGAAGAAATGTATGAGCAAGGGACACAGAGATAGAGAAGAGGGAGAAAGAGAGGGAAAGAGATGGAGATGTCAGAGGAGAGAGGAAAGATGAGACTCTCTTCCTTGTGGTGTCCCCTCAACTCCATTACAGTTATTTAACTAACACTTTTGTCCAAAGCCACTTACAGTTGATTAGACTAAGCAGGGGCCAATCCCCCTGGAGCAGTGCAGGGTTAAGGGCCTTGCTCAACTTAGCCACTAGGCTGCCTCAATGACACTATGTGTGTCACCACCTCTTTCAAAAGCATTCACACTGAAACCTTTCAACTCTTCATCTAGCAGGAGGGCTAGAGAGAGAGGGAGAGAGAGGAGAGAGAGGAGAGAGGGAGAGAGAGAGGGAGGAGAGAGGGAGAGAGAGGAGAAGGATAGAGAGAGAGGAAGAGAGAGGAGGACAGAAAGAGAGAGGAGAGAGAGAGGGAGAGAGGAGAGAGGGAGAGAGAGAGGAGGAGAGAGGGAGGAGAGAGAGAGGAGAGAGGGGGGGAGAGAGAAAGGAGAGGGAGGGGAGAGGGAGGAGAGAGGGAGAGAGAGGGAGGAGAGAGAGAGGAGAGAGGGAGAGGGAGAGAGAGGAGGACAGAGAGAGAGGAAGAGAGAGGAGGACAGAAAGAGAGAGGAGAGAGAGAGGGAGAGAGAAAGGGAGAGAGTGTGAGACAGAGAGAGAGAGCAGAGAGAGGAGGACAGAAAGAGAGAGGAGAGAGAGAGAGAGAGTGGAAGGTCGGAATGAACAAAGAAGAACCTCTGCCTTTCACAAATCCACACAGCCACGAGGTGCGCACTTCAGAACGGCGGCGGAATGCTAACGAGCTGAAGTCTCTCTGAAGCGCCCCACGTGTCGGCAAGCAGCCAAATCACCACAGCAGGCCGGCATCCATCACACCGTATGTTCTGCGCTGCGATTAGCCTTTCCGCTAACAGGACACGGGAATCACAGGCTGATTAAAACAGCGGACGTGGAGGGTGGAGATAGGAGGGTGTGGGGGTGGTACAGGGGGGTGTAGAGGGGGGTACAGGGGGGTACAGGGGGGTGTAGAGGGTGGTACATATGTTCTGCGCTGTGATTAGCCTTTCCGCTAACAGGACACGGGAATCACAGGCTGATTAAAACAGCGGACGTGGAGGGTGGAGATAGGGGGGCGTGGGGGTGGTACAGGGGGGTGTAGAGGGGGGTACAGGGGGGTACAGGGGGGTGTAGAGGGGGGTACAGGGGAGTGTAGAGGGTGGTACATATGTTCTGTGGTGTGATTAGCCTTTCCGCTAACAGGACACGGGAATTACAGGCTGATTAAAACAGCGGACGTGGAGGGTGGAGATAGGGGGTGTAGAGGGGGGTACAGGGGGGTGCAGATGGTGGAGATAGGGGGGTGTGGGGGGTGGGTACGGGGGTGTACACACACAGGCAACACAAACACGTAAGCGTAGACACATACATAGTTGCACACAGACTCACACAGGTGGATGAACATTGGCGCTCACACACACAGGAACATATGGGAACACACACGTGCACAGATGCGGGGAAGATGCCGAGACTCGGCCAGCAGAAAGGAAAGAACAGACTCCTCGCGGCGGAAGGGCCAGCGGGCAGCGCCGCAGTCTAATTAACCTCCCGCACCTTTGGGCCAGGCAGCGAGGCAGAGACGCGGAAATAACCGGGTCCCCCGGCGCTCCTGGCGAGCGGTGTCGCCGAAAACCGTGTCCCAGTAGACCGCTCAGCGCTGGGGACACAGCGCTCCAGGTTCCGAAGGCGGGAAACGAGCGCCATCCCTGCCAGCTAACGGCTAAGATCTGTGCCTACCGTCGTTTCACGCACAGGTCGCCACAGAAATCAATAATGCTGCACCAACTCCAACGCAGCGCGTTGAATCGTTTTGTTTCGCGATCGACGGCATCAACGGGAACTAGCAGAACAGAACACAAAGCGTTAATTAATATTAAAAGGAATCCATCTGTCCATCTTTCGTATCAATGTATCCTTTCCGCCCATGTTAAGCATCTCAAATTGTAACGTGTGGCATTAGAACGTGACACGTGTGGTTAATTGGGCACCAGACGCGATCTGAAACTTTCAGAACCCACGAATTCGGACAGCTCCCGGGCTGAACGTGTAATCTGGCGGCTGCTGCTGCAAGATCAATCTGTTTTCTTTATCGATCGAGTGTGAACAAGAGATATGTCTTCTTCTGCGAACAGCTCTGCCCGGTGAGAGAACACAATACTCCAAATTCGATCGTCTGAGAAATCCATTGCGTGTAAGAGACAGATAGTGGCAGCCTTCTAAATATTCCTATTTTTTAGTTAGTACAGGCCTACTAAAGGATACTTAATCTTGTCGACAAAGTCATCTAAAAGGTCACAGCAATCTGCAGTTTGTAACGAAAATGAGGAGACATCAGTGTGTGTGTGTGTGTGTGTGTGTGTGTGTGTGTGTGTGTGTGTGATATGCTATGTGCGAAGAAGGTGAGGGAACCCATTTAAAATTCACAACGCCACCTGGAATAGGCCTGAAATATCGGCAGTGGACGATAATTAGCCTACACACATATAGCGGTTTGGCTCCACTCAGACATTTAATAATCGAAACGTTTGTATCCGCGGCCTATCCTTCGCAAAAATTGAAAAAATTAAATTAAATAAAAAAACTTTTTATTGTGATAAATTAACTGGGGTAGGTCTTTTCCACTGTCGATTACCCTGTCCAAATCTCACACGGTCAGCGAGAAGTCAGGTATTTCTGATAAATACCCGAAATAGAATCCTAACCGGAGCAAACGCGCGAGACGGATAATTCGCTCGCTCTCCCTGAGGTTACACAAGTAACAACGGACGTCAATAAAAACACTGAAGTTTAAGGCACATTTTGATTGAAAAGAAGAGAAAACCACGAAGAGGAGTGTAAGAGTCATCTGTAAGAGTCTTCCACTCTTACAGATGCCAGACAATTAAATATTATTAATGCGTTTTAAATGCTACGAAAGTCCAAGTGCAAAGTCTAACCATAATACTAGCTGGGGACACGCTGTTCCCCTACAAGACACCATTCATCAATGATGCACACTGCGGGGTCCCACGCCGGCCTTCAACAGAAACTGCAACCTGTACAGACACACACACACACACACACACACACACACACACACACACACACACATACATACAGACACAGACACAGACACACACTCTCACACACACACACAAACACACACACGCACGCACGCACGCACGTGCGGCAAACGCATAACCTACAGGTAAATAATCACTACGTAAATGATCAGTTTATGTACTAATTTCATAATTTAACTTGTCAGATGTAAACATTTCTATGCATATAAAGGGACTACTATCCACAGAGACATTTTCATATTGGCCCAATGTGGATCACCTACCAAAACGTAAACGCGCCCCTCGGTCAGTGACGTGGGTCAAGGGCGTTCTATTAATCGGTGTAGGCTACATTTCTGAAGGCATAATGAGTTATTTTAAACTACACAATGCCTGCCCTGAACGATAACCTCCTGGGTTCATCAAAGGGGTGGATTCGAAGGACTTTAAGTGGCCTAATCGTTTTGATCCATTTGTGAGCAACACTCCGGTTTACTTAAGAGCACAATTAGGATACTTTGTATTCCTAAAAGGCCTAGTTTTTCCTTTATTGACAATTAATATACAGAACACGTCCACAGTGAGGCAGCGCTTTATTTTTCGCGTCTCAAAGTGCTATTCAAAATCTAAATCTGATCTGTGTCTTACACCTTCTCACCCAAAAAAGAATGCCAGTGCAGTTTGAAATATATCGCAGTGATTACGCAAACCGCTTCGTCGCGAGATGTTAAATTCAACAGGGTGTTTCAATCTGGCATTGGCCTACGGCTGGGATAAAACACATCGCTTCAGTTGTCTGAAAAGAGGTATCAAGCATAACTCACTATCAAAACTTTGTCGCCGCGCAATCCTCAAACGTGAAATGCCGTGAGAACACTAAACCTCTCAAAGAACTTCAAAACACAGCCTGGGAAAAACTTACCCAGTTCCAAATTCCAGGTGAATTTATTTTCTTCTGAAAGGGTTTTTCTGCATCCCCTTAATTTAGATGGCATTTATTCCATGCTTCCAGCCGTCGGAACTTTCCCCGTGTGAATATATAACAGCAGCCAAAAACCGGAGCGGGGAAACGTCAAATGTTTGGACGGGAAAAAAAAGAAATATAAACGGCTTGGGGTTATGAATGAGAGAAGACCAGGCGTCGGATAAATCAGAAAGGAGAGGGTGTCCAAGCCGAGCCAGGCTGCCAGGAGGAACAGAGATCGCCCGGCAGATAAGACTCCGGAACCTGTATTTTGCGCTTGTATTAGTGCCGTAACGCATACAAATCACTCCAAGCTACCGCTCCTGCAGCGGCCGACCGGCTTCTCCCGGGTCCCAAAGCTGCGCTACGGTCGGTTCTGTGTCAGGAATCCGTTTCGGTCAATTCACGAGATACGCATCTATTCCGACATGGAAACCATTTCTGGACAAGGAAGAGTCCACCACTGACCGAAAAGGCACTAAGGAATATCAGAGTAAATTTACTAGCCCAACAGTGGGCAATTGCATTTGTTGTACTCTACGATAAAATGTTTGGAGTAAAATCACCTCTTGTAGAGTACATTTCAGTCTGATTGAGTGCATGTCGTTAAATGATCACTGGATTGGGAAAATAGCTAAAGTCATGAATATCATATCACAGGAAGCACCTTTGAAAAGTACAGGACTGTACAATCAGAAATTAAAACAGAACATCAGGATTGTGTAGAGAAAATAATCTGGGATGATGTAACCCTCCACACACAAGGAAAACAGAACTCAATCTCAGTGTTCTCTTACTTTAAATATACATTAAAATCACACACTAAATCTCACGTCTAGTTCATCCTCCTCTCCACCTACCCACTCCATACATCATTTTATCTGTCCATTCATTTGTTCCTTCTGTAAACCGTGCTTGTATCCATCCATCACTTTATCAATGCATGGACTCGTTCTCCCATAACTCTCCAATGCTGCCAAACCACACATCCGCATTTCATTCGGCTAAAACACGTGAATCTCACACATTCAGTGTGATGTCATTCTGAGTGCATTCGTCTCCGTTTGACTGGTATCAACTCGATTAGAGTTAAAGTAACACTGAATATGTGACAGCGTACCACAGCTTTCTGATTGGTTTAGAGGACAGTGAAGGCGGGGCTATGTCTGTATGCTCACCCCCCCGCCCCCGCCCGCCCCCGCCCGCCCCACCTGTTCTTAAATTTGGGTGACCAAGCAGAACTGGGAGTCCTTGTCAATTAAACCATCAAATGTTCCAGATTATTGAGTGAGTTGTAATGCTGAGTCACTAGCACCTCACATACACCCACGCACGCACGCACAAACACACTCACGCACTCACACACACACACAAACATGCACCCGTACACACACACACACACACACACACACACACACACACACACTCACACAAACATGCACCCGTACACACACACACACACACACACACACACACACACACGAACAGAGACAGGCAGGCATGCTTGTGCAACGTTTGTATAAGGATTGCCTTCAATGACGTCCTAGTTCCAGAACTCTGCCAGAGTTCTGTCGTTCAGTCTAAATATGTCCCCGTGATTGTGGCTGGAGGCTGCTCAACATGTCTCTCAGGCTGCCGGGTTAAAAATAAAAACAAGATATTTATGAACTTCCATATTGGATGCGCTCACGTTCTTTGTAAGCAGACAGGGTTGCGTGTGATTAGCACAAATTAAGACCGAATCTCATGAATGTTTTATTGCTCAGGAATTGTGTACCCGTCTGATAAAGGCAGAGGGGTGAGGGATTATCAGCACCAGAGCAGGCTTCAGATCTGAGGGAACAGAGAGAGAATACGAGAGTCTGCTGCAGCTCGCAGTGCTGGTGTTTTCACCCGAATATCAGCACCCAAGAAACCAGGCCAGGTGAGTCATACTGTGTAATAATCTACATACAATTATGGTGAATGGTTGCTATTTATATAGCGCCTTTATCCAAAGAGCTGTACAATTGCTGCTTCTCATTCTCCCGTTCATACACACACTCACACACTCACACACCCACAGCGATGGTGCTCAGGGGCGGAATTGAACGGGCAACCCTCCGTCTGCCAGATGACCACTCTTACCGCCTGAGCCTATTTCTCCACGAAAATTAAACTAATTATCGATTTGTTTCAACTGAATTAATTCAGTACCCCTGTGACTCTGACCAGGGTTACTGACTCCTGGGCTACGCTAAAGCCTAGGGGTGCACGACTGGGATCC
The DNA here is from genome assembly GCF_963514075.1 of Conger conger. NCBI lineage: Eukaryota > Metazoa > Chordata > Actinopteri > Anguilliformes > Congridae > Conger > Conger conger. The sequence goes on from NC_083766.1 coordinate 61,712,863, forward strand.
GGAAGGTTGTTGGCTCAAGCCCCGGTATAGGCATGATAAGTTCCGCACACAGCTGCTCAGCCCTTAAACCCGCATTGCCTGCGGCTTAGTCTAATCAACTTTAAGTCACTTTGAATAAAGGCGTCAGCTAAATAACAAATTATTATTAATATTACTCTATCAAATGAAAGAAAATAGTAGACAGGGTCTCAGGACCTAACAGGTATTTCCACACACACAAAAAAAAACAACGCACATTTTATGAAGTTGAGAAATGATTAATGACCCCACCTTTTTGCAAGCTCTCTCATAGCTGGCTACCTGCACACAGACCTGCTGTAGAGGCCGTTTTCTGATGAAGGCAGAAAGGAGGTATGGAAGGAGGGAGCGGGGAGGGAGGATAAGCCCCTATCTTTCGTTATCGCTCCGCCGCGCTCCTCTCTCTGCCGCGGGAGAGGGGCGGTGGGCGCTGGGCGGAGATCCTCCGTCCGCTCTCCGCGCGATAAAGGCTTCTACCTCCTCATCTTTTATGTTTCTGTGAAAGCAGAATGACAGTTTTTCTCCTGCGGAGAGAATTCTGTTCTGTTCCCTAATGTTCTGATCTCTATCAGATCCTCAGCTCTGTGTTCCTGGCGCCAAATCCTCCGTCTCTCTGCTCAGTAAAATGTGAAGTGTCCCATCAATTCTGCCTGTCTGACAGAGTTTTATACGCGGTGTGTGGACTGGTGCAGGTGTGTGTGATACAGGTGTGTGTGTGTGAGACAGGAGTGTGTGAGACAGGTGCAGGTGTGTGTGATACAGGAGTGTGTTTTTATA
>NC_083766.1:61718657-61736157 GCF_963514075.1 Conger conger
GACAGAGTAAAGGTCTAACACGTCCACAACAGAGGACAGGGTAAAGGTCTAACACGAGAGAGGACAGAGTAAAGATCTAACACGTCCACAACAGGACAGAGTAAAGGTCTAACACGTCCACAACAGGACAGAGTAAAGGTCTAACACGTCCACAACAGGACAGAGTAAAGGTCTAACACGTCCACAACAGGACAGAGTAAAGGTCTAACACGTCCACAACAGAGGACAGGGTAAAGGTCTAACACGAGAGAGGACAGAGTAAAGGTCTAACATGAGAGAGGACAGAGTAAAGGTCTAACACCAGAGAGGACAGAGTAAAGGTCTAACACCAGAGAGGACAGGGTACCTCACCTGCCCCGATACACAGTTCACCTTCAGCATATCCCGGCTCATTCTCCCTCCTCCATGACTTCAGACTTTACCTTCTCCATCACGCCACGCCTAATTTCTGCTATCTCAACTCAACTAGATGTTTGACGTTTTTTTGTTGTCGTTGTTGTTGTACATGGACAAACCATCAAACAGTCATTGTGTTATATGTGTGTCTGAATTGCAATGGAAGACCCGAATTCTGCCATTTCATTACACCCGGCCGATACACAATGTGTTATAAGACTTGTGTTTCTGTCAAACCAAGGTCTTGGCATGAGAAAACAATATGAAACAATATCACGCATCACATAAAGCATAAAATATTTATATATTCCGAATCAGAAAACTAACCTGCCAGGCATCAACAATTCATCAATAAATATTACACTCAGTCAGAGTAAGTGGGTAGCACTGCCGCCACACAGCAAGGAGGCCCTGGAAATGCAGGTTAGGCTGAGTGGAGAGTCTAAATTGCCCGTAGGTATGAGTGTGTGAGTGAATGGTGTGTGCGCCCTGCGATGGACTGGTGACCTGTCCATATGGTTTAGCTGGTTGACCAGTTCAGACCAGCTCCCGGCTCGACATGGTTTAGCTGGTTGACCAGTTCAGACCAGCTCCCAGCTCGACATGGTTTAGCTGGTTGACCAGTTCAGACCAGCTCCCAGCTTGACATGGTTTAGTTGGTTGACCAGCTCATACCCAGCCAGACGAGCTTCATGACCAGTTTAATCAGAACAATTTTCAAGCTGGTCATGCTGGCATAGCTGGATTTTACAGCGGGAAGACGAAGATGAAGAAGAAAGAGAGTTTATTGTGTCTACCACCTGACAGAGATGAAAAACAGGCTGGACAGTTTAATAATAACAGTTTACCATCCGAAGCGCCGGTCTAATGACCGTTTCACATCGTCACCCCGGACCGAGAGGAACGTTTAGATCAATTACGCCTTCGCTGAGGCCGCGCGGTCTTCCCGCGTCACGCTAAGTGCCTTCCGTCAGCGCTAATTGGAGCCCGAGCAAGGCGCAGATCCAGATGAAGAGCGAGGGTCTGGGTTTGCCGTTTTTTTCCCGCTACAGGGATGTAATGAGGAGCGGTACGAACTGCACACAGGCCACGCTGAGGCCATGCTGCACACAGGGCCGACAAGATGAGAAAAAAAAAACCCACGTACACACCGACACACATTCAAACACATATACACACACACATCCACACATGCAAACACACATACACACATATACAAGCATGAGACAGGCACTCACACGCACGCACACATAACACACAGAAAACAACAGTCTATGCACTGTCATTTGCACAAGTACACACACATGCACCTGTGTGCACACACACATAGGCAGCCATTCAGAACCACAGACAGTAGAAAACGCACAGGGATAAGCGCTAGTCAGTCCTCCAAACAGATAGCAGTGATGTTACTAACAGATAGGAAACAACACCGCAATATTACAATACTCTTATAACGGTTTAACGGTAAAAAGCAAAAATGCTGCTCACTCATTTAAAAGGACATCCAGCGCAACTTGGGTCCCCGCGAAATTATCCACCAAGCTCTACAGGTCCAAACTCCTGGCTCTGTCATTTTTAATTAAAAGTTTTCTTAACCCACTTAGTCTCTCTTGTCCCATTCCGCTCCATAAGCAGTTCTTGATAAGTTTTTAGTTTTGAGAACGAGTGTTTGGCTGTGTCGGCAGTCGTATGATGAAATTGAGAATCAAGCTAGTGCGCACATTGCCAAAGGCAGTTGCTAGTTAAAAAATCTGATCTACCTCTGGTAGTTTTGCAGCGTTTAACAGTTTTTTATGTGCATCGTCTATTGTACTTGCTAGCTATCTTTTGCTGAAGTAGCTACCGTCAGGTAATCGCGACACTGACGGTGATAGATCATGTCCAGTTCAAAGCAGGCCAATCACGTGATAGATCGTCAAAAACGAAAAGTTTCCCACAAACATTTGCGAAGACCAATTAGACACAAATCAATACACAGATAATAGAAGCCACCTTTTTTATTATTCTTACAGAATTAATGTGTGAGTCATCAATCAAAAACACATTATTGGTTCGTAACCATGGGGGAGATATGGCATGCAAATGAAAGGTATTTTTCGCAGGAGAAAATGGCGTCTCCCGGTTCACCTATACAGCTCAGCCGTCTTCTTGTCGGCGACGTACAAACTCCAGCACGAGCCCCTCCCCACCCGCGCTAGTACCCCGCTTAGCTACACACTCTCTCTCTCACACACACACACACACACACACACACACAAACACTCATTCGAACTGAAATTAATAACGTTAACCTGCATTCCATCCGCATGCGAACTTAACTTTTTGCTCTTTGTGTCGAGTCAGGCACTCACCTTGAAGACCGTGGTGTGAGTAAAATAAGTTTCGCACTGCAAGTGTCTTTGGTGAGTCACAGTTAAGGACAGATTGAAGATTGAATCAAGACCCGTGCTCCTGTCGTTTTGACACGTTTTTGACATATCTTTAAAATACGAGTGCTGCAAAAGGGTCCACAATTCAAACAGGATAATGCAGGAAGGAAAAAACAGAGGAAAACAACAGATGACAGGCAAATAGATAACATTTTCTGGACAACGCGCTCAACTATGGGGGGAGAGTTCAGGAGTGTGTAGGTCCAGAACAATAGTCTAAATAACTTCAACCCCCCCCCACTAATCCTGCTCCGTGTTCTATTCCTCTGTTTTAATCCTCACTTTCTATTCAGTCTCACTCCCTCTGCTGTAATCCCTCTCTGATCATTAGATCATTATATCACTCAATTGTTCTTTCCATTCTCCGTCTCTCTCTCCTTCTCAATCTGTGTGTCTGTGTGTGTGTGTGTGTGCGTGATCGTATGGCTGTGCATGTCTGTGTGTGTGTGTGTGTGTGTGTGTGTGTGTGATCGTATGGCTGTGCATGTCTGTGTGTGTGTGTGTGTGTGTGTGTGATCGTATGGCTGTGCATGTCTGTGTGTGTGTGTGTATGTGTGTGTGTGTGTGTGTGTGTGCGTGATCGTATGGCTGTGCATGTCTGTGTGTGTGAGTGCGTGTGTATGTGTGTGTGAGTGTGAGTGTGTGTGAGTGTAGGTGTGTGTGTGTGAGTGTGTGTGTCGGTGTGTGAGTGTAGGTGTGTGTGTGTGAGAGTGTGTGTGTGTGTGTGAGTGTGTGTGTGTGTGCGCGTGTGTGTGTATGTGTGTGTGTGAGTGTAGGTGTGTGCGTGTGTGTGTGTGTGTATGTGTGTGTGAGTGTAGGTGTGTGTGCGTGTGTGTGTGTGTGTGTGTGTGTGTGTGTGAGTGTGTGTGTGTGTGTGTGTGTGTATGTGTGTGTGTGTGTGTGTATCTGCGTGTGTGAGTGTGTGTGTGTGTGCGTGTGTGTGTGTGAGTGTAGGTGTGCGTGTGTGTGTGAGTGTAGGTGTGTGCATGTGTGTGTGTGTGTGTGTGTGTGTGTGACACTGCATTGTCATGTCACTTGCTGCATCTGTGGTGTGATAACTGCATAACTTGACTACATATGGTTATGGACGAGCGTTTATGAATGTTTGTGTAGCACCTACAAAGGTGCTATTTACGGCTTATGAAGGATCCAGTCGGTAGAGAGGGAAGTTTATGGCATCGAAATCAAAGAAAGCAATCTGTGCTAGTATCTCAAATGCAGCGAAAAGTGCCCACCACAAAATGGTACCCAGTGACCCCTTTCTAAATCAGGCAGAACACGCAGACGCTTTTTACTTTTTCTTCCTTCCTGAAATTGCTTCTTATCGGGGCAGGCCGGTTTGAGCCATTTTGCAATGTACGATTCTACTTTAAATCACTTTTTTCATCTCAGAAAACACACCTTTTAGAACCTGCCTGGAATATGTCTCTCTCTGTCCCTGTCTCTGTCTCTGTCTCTCTCTCTCTCTCACACACACACACACACACTCACACACACTCACACACACACACACACACACACACTGGTATAGAGCAGTTGTGTGTGCCTGATATGGTTATTTATATGATAATGCCATGTTTTCCTCCTCCTCCTCTTTTCTATCCTCTCTTTTTTTCTTTTTTTCCAGATGAAGGAAAGCAGGGAGATTTCATTAAGAGTCTGCAGTGAGAGGAGGGGGGGGGGGGACTGCTACCCCTCTCTGCCAGCACCTGTTCCCTCCACAATCTCTCTTCCACAACAACAACAACAATGATTAAAATATCGCCACTCCTGCTCGGTAATAATAGAACTGCTGCCCAGTAAGTATCAAGTTTGAAAACCGATTCATGTTGAGATGACTTTGACATTCTTTAACTGTGGAATCTGAGTTTTCTGCACGAGATGGTTTTCCCAGCCCAGCCCTGAGGGGGGGAGGGAGTGAGGGAGGGAGAGAGAGAGGGAGGGAGAGGGAGAGAGCATGGGAGAGAGGGGGAGGGACAGAGAGATATCAGTCCCACTGCGAAGGGAAAGGGAGATCCCACACACTGATTGCTCACAGAGGATGGAAAATTCCAGACTGAGAGAAACGTTATGCAGCTGACAACAGAACGGGGGCATCGATATGAGCGGGGAAATCACCAGTTTCCCAGGGCCCCCCGAAGAGGTCATTGAAGAATATGTCATTGTTTTGGATTCAAATACCTTTCCACACTCGACTGATCTTGCCTGATGCAATTGAGTCAACCAAGAGGACCAGAAGGCGGGGTTTGCTCTTTTTGAGAGTATTTCATAGGTTCCAATGCGCCAGACAAGCCCAGTAAAGTGCAGAAAGGTATTTGGCTTGGATGATGTTAACCTGGCACACTGCAAAAAGTGACTGTCTTAACAAGAAAACTTAAAACTTAAAAACAAAAGGTTTTATTTGGGGAATAAACATGATACATACTCAGACCAGGGCTGGATTCAGAAACCTTTATTTATGTTTCAGTAAAAGGACTGTTATTATGGAGTGGAGTGCCAAAGTTAAGGAGAGATAAACAGAGAGAGAGGGAGGAGAGAGAGACAGAGAGACAGGGACATAGAGACAGGGAGAGAGCTAGAGACAGAGAGAGAGAGAGAGACGGCTGGGTGGAGGGAGTATTTCAGGAATGAAAAAGTGAAACAATAAAAAAAGAATAAAACAAACAGTAAAGAAAAAGGACATTATGCAAAGACATCCCTCATCAGATGGTAACCCAGGAGAGAGAGCAGAGAGGGTGAAAGTGAAGAATTGCCTTTTCTCTCTCTCTCATGCATGCACACACACGCGCGCACACACATGCACGCCCCATCAACTGAGAAGGGCATTCCCAAAGCCACCAGCCTGAACTTTGCAGTAACACTGAACGGAAAATAAACTCGATAAATAAATTCAGCGGAATCTTGCAGGTGCTGGAACGCTTAGCCATTCTCCGGGTCGCCAAGCAACAGGCAAACGGTTAACAACAGTATGTTATGTTTACCGCTGAATTATATTCTTCCATAGCCGCGGTTCAAATTCTCTGCTCACCTACAGAGTCGCATACACTTCTCCGAGGGAGGTTGCTGACTGTTTCGGGTTGATAATGACTGAACTGTGTTTTGAAAAATACAGGGCTTGCATTTGCCTAGTCCTATACGATAATTGGAAAATGGCCACTGTTATTTGTGTTAAAAGAATGATAACCCTGCACTGAGCCTGCTAAAGGCAGCTACACATAGAGGAAAGAGCTCTTAGCCTTCATGTGAAATACAGATTTAGCCCTGTTCATAGCCTGCACTAAGCACAGATTTAGAGAGGTGTGTATTGGTGTGTGTTGGTGTGTGTGTGTGTGTTGGTGTGTGTTGGTGTGTGTGTGTGTTGGTGTGTGTTGCTGTGTGTGTGTGTGTGTGTGTGTGTGTTGGTGTGTGTTGGTGCGTGTTGGTGTGTATTGGTGTGTGTGTGTGTGTGTGTTGGTGTGTTGATGTGTGTGTGTGTGTGTGTGTGTTGGTGTGTTGGTGTGTGTGTTGGTGTGTGTTGGTGTGTGTGTGTGTGTGTGTTGGTGTGTGTTGGTGCGTGTTGGTGTGTATTGGTGTGTGTGTGTGTGTGTGTGTGTTGGTGTGTTGGTGTGTGTGTTGGTGTGTGTTGGTGTGTGTGTGTTGGGGTGTATTGGTGTGTGTTTCTGTGTTGGTGTGTATTGGTGCGTATTGGTGTGTGTTGGTGTGTGTTGGTGTGTGTGTGTGTGTGTGTGTGTGTGTGTTGGTGTGTATTGGTGTGTGTGTGTGTGTTGGTGTGTATTGGTGCGTATTGGTGTGTGTTGGTGCATCAGGCTGGACGCCTTTGGAAGGATGCAGCTCTCTCTGAGCGTGTCCTCTCTTCTCAGCCCTGTGAGGACAATGTGGAGTCTCTCCCTCTGCCTTCTATCAGGAATACACACACACATGCACACACACACACACACACACACACACACACGCACACACGCACACACACACACACACACACACACACACACACTTGCTTGCTTGCTGCTGTCCATCGTTGCCGAAGATGACGTCACTTCCTTGGGGTGAGTGGTGGAGTGTTGTGGCTACCGCTGCTGACGGCGGTGCCATTGAAGATGGCTATGAAGCCCAATCCTCGATCCACGTGCCCTGCCACAGCTGGGGCACGTGAGGGCTGAGTCTAGTGATGCTAGGGGTTGTTGCGCATGGTGATGCCTGCGCTGTCGTTGTGCTTCTCTCTGGAATGTGCGTTTTGATTCTAGTAGGGCGACGCCAGACTTCACGGAGGTAGTCCAGACATGGCAGTCCATAGCAGTTGCTTCAAGATCCCCTGGCTTTATTCCGCATTTCTTGAGCATGTCCTTGAGATGATCTTTGAACCTCCGTTTTTGTCCTCCAGGGTTCCTGCTGGCTCCCAGGAGCTGTCCATACAGGTTTTATCTTGGGAGGCGATGTTCAGGCATCCTAATTACATGCCCGACCCAGCGGAGTTGGCGCTGTACTAAGGCTGCTTCCACACTGATTGTCTGGGTGCGTTGAAGGATGGTTGTATGGGGTATTCGGTCCTGCCATGTGACTTTTAGGATGCGCTGGAGGCACTTTACACTTTAACACTGTGATGCGTCTAGTGCAGCATGCTAGTGAGCCGTTGCATGTAGGGATGCATGTGACCCCCCCTCCCTTAGCCCCTGCCACTGGCCAACCCAGCCTTGGGTAAAGGAAGCCGAGTGCGTAAGTCTTCCGAGGCCAGTACATAGCCTCTCCTGCACCAAGACTCCTACCATGCCTCCTCGTGGCAGCACACGGTAACTGGCAGTCTCGTGACTCCAGGCTAAATTGGTAGAGGATCTCGGAGCAGCAGTGGGCCCCAGAGGTGAGGTGTACAGGCCCACAGCCATGTGGACACGCCCTGGCACCCACCAGCCACTGCCCCACTGCCATGTGGGTTAACCCGGGAGGGTGTATGGCTATGGGAGTTAACCCCAAAAGAAAAAATCTGTGTCCGGGAGCACACGAAAGGCAGGATCGACAAACTGAGACCTGGCAGCCCCCTGCAACTTCACCCTCCAGAAGGTCGTCTCGAGTCTCCTCGTGCCACCGGAATATTGGAAATGTGGAGCCAAGCTGTGGAGACAGGGACTGCGCACCCCTCCTTCACGTTAAATCCATTCTTTTGCGCAAGCTATCACTTCCACTGTAAAGTCCTCTGGCGACTAGGCAGAGCGGTGGGGGCAGGTCGTGGATGAAGGCTGGTAGCCTCTAGCTCGAGCCTTGTACAGAGGTGGCACAGGCAAGATGGTCGCTGTATGGATGGGATTTGGGAACAGCATCCTACTTCGGCAGCTACCTGTGCGACTGAGCAGCCCTTTTCAGGGTCCACACTGCTCACCCCTTGACAGGGGACGGGTCCAGAAAAGGCGACCTAAACATTGTCTGTTCCCCCCCTGACCTGGACGGCAAACCGCAGTCGTCAAGGCATCCCTTACCGCGGTCGCAAAACCAAAAATATAATGAATCTCAATATGCACACACAGACACACACACACACACACACACACACACACACATGCACACACACACATGCACACACACACACACACACACACATACACATGCACACACAGGCAGGCAGACAGACATACACACACACAGACAGGCACACACAGGCAGGCGGACACACACACACACACACCCACACACACACACACAATTGGCAGCTCTGCTTCCCTGATCTCTGCCTTATATTTCACTTATTATTAATGTTAGGTAAAGGTCTGACATGTTTTATATATGTGCTACTGTACATACAGCAGATAGAAGTGCATTAAAGAAACACCGATCTTCACTCCTCTCAGTGTTACACTGAATACCAGGCTGGATCTCCTGTGAAGCAGTGAGAGATAATGACATCAGCTCGCAGTGGCTGGACTCCACGACGCACAGCACACACTGGGCGTGTGGACCTGTGTGCTGATGGGCCTGTGTACTGGGTGTGTGGACCTGTGTGCTGATGGGCCTGTGTACTGGGCGTGTGGACCTGTGTGCTGATGGGCCTGTGTACTGGGCGTGTGGACCTGTGTGCTGATGGGTGTGATACAAAGTGGCAGGTGAGGGATGGGGGGGGGGGTAGAGGGGGGGCGGACGCAGCACAGAGAGCCGCCCGTGGAATAACAAGTGTGTGCTGCAGCAGCACTGATGCCATTTCAATGACAGTCACCTACAAACCAGTTCTGATGGATGCTAAGCTAAGCTATGCTATGCTACACTATGCTACACTACACTGTGCAATGCTAGACTATGCGATGCTATGCTACGCTATATTATGCAATGCTAGACTATGCTATGCTATGCTACACTATGCTACAATACGCTATGCTATGCTATACTATGCTATGCTACACTACACTATGCAACGCTAGACTATGCTATGCTATGCTATGCTAGACTATGCTATGCTATACTACGCTACACTATGCTACAATATGCTTTGCTATGCTACACTACACTACACCATGGATTGGCTACTCAAATCCAGTCCTCAAATCCAAATCCAGCCCTAGTTTTTTTGCATTTTTTATCCCAGGTAATTAACTGAACAATTAGTGTGACTGGCCAGACTGTCTTCACACCTGACTCCCAGGTAAAGGGAGGGTGAACACACCTGTCTCCCAGGTAAAGGGAGGGTGAACACACCTGACTCCCAGGTAAAGGGAGGGTGAACACACCTGTCTCCCAGGTAAAGGGAGGGTGAACAAACCTGACTCCCAGGTAAAGGGAGGGTGAACAGGCCTGACTCCCAGGTAAAGGGAGGGTGAACACACCTGTCTCCCAGGTAAAGGGAGGGTGAACACACCTGTCTCCCAGGTAAAGGGAGGGTGAACACACCTGACTCCCCGGTAAAGGCAGAGTGAACACACCTGACTCCCAGGGAAAGGGAGGGTGAACACACCTGACTCCCAGGGAAAGGGAGGGTGAACACACCTGTCTCCCAGGTAAAGGCAGGGTGAACACACCTGTCTCCCAGGTAAAGGGAGGGTGAACACACCTGTCTCCCAGGTAAAGGCAGGGTGAACACACCTGTCTCCCAGGTAAAGGGAGGGTGAACACACCTGTCTCCCAGGTAAAGGCAGGATGAACACACCTGACTCCCAGGTAAAGGGAGGGTGAACACACCTGACTCCCAGGTAAAGGCAGAGTGAACACACCTGACTCCCAGGTAAAGGGAGGGTGAACACACCTGACTCCCAGGTAAAGGGAGGGTGAACACACCTGACTCCCAGGTAAAGGGAGGGTGAACACATCTGACTCCCAGGTAAAGGGGGGTGGAAAAGGAGCAGTTCTCAGCAGGACTGTGATTTGTGTTACAAGGTGTCTGGCTTTGGACAGCTCGATGCAGCTGCTGTGTAAATCTCACATACACATACTTTTTCACCGCAGCCTTTCACACTGGTATCTCAGTGTCTGTCTCCCTCTGATCACAGACACTCACACGCACATACACACAGCATCTCTCTCTCTCACACACACACACACACACACACACACACCATCTCTCACAGACTGACGCACACACACACACACACACACACACACACACACAGGCATGAGAACGAGTGCTCTAAAGCGCTGAAGGTTTTTGAGATTTTGTATTTCATTTCTCAAGGTCATCAGTAGCCTTTCATGTGGAGATGTGTCCTGGTTTTGAAAGATGTGGAAATAAAGATGGAAAGCTGAGATCTTTAAGAGGCTCCAGGGACACAGCACATCTCTGAAGCACCCTGGGGCGGTGGGGCTGGTAGGGGGGGGGAGGTGGTATTGATCGGGGTCCCTGGGCTCCGGGCCTGGGGCAGCGGTGTGGCCTGTTTGGCCCAGCTCTGCACCACCATGGGGGGGGGGGGGGCTCCAACACAAGCCCTGTATCCAGAGAGCGGACAGGGCCTGAATAGCCCCCAAACCTGCCCCAAGCCCCCTACTCTCCCTTTGACTCTCTCCATCTCTGAGAATCTCCTTTCCTCTCACATTTAATCCCTGGCTTTCCTCTTTCCTTTGCTCTCCCTCTTTTCTTCCCCATCTCTCTCTCTCTCTCTCCCTCTCTCTCTCCCTGCCTCCCTCTACACCTTCATCTTTTCCCCTATTTATTTCACCCTTCACCTCTTCTGACTTCTAACTTTTTCCCACTCAAAACTTTTTTTCAATCCGTTCTGCCCTCTTTCGCTGACCCTCCCCTGCTCTCTCACCCTTTCTTCATTTTTCCTCCCCCTGTTTCTTTCCCCTTCACCTTGTCCCTCCATTTTCTCCCAGACCCACTTTCCTTTCAGTCTCTCCCTCTCTCTCTCTCACACACACACACACAGGCCGAGTCCTTGTCCAGCTATTTTCCTACGATATCTACCTCATCCCTGCCCTTATAAAGCATTCGTAAGGATCACAAAAGCATCTCACGGCATTTGCACAGTGTTCTGAATGCTCTGAACGGTGTTGCACAGAAATGCTGGCCGTTTCCCAGCTGGTTTATGTTGTGTTTTCAACACTTTCTAGCTGGTCATAGCTGGTCTGTGGCTGCTTAAGCTGGTTGAGTGAACTGGTGGTCAAACTGGTGGACTGGCTGAGTATATAGGCTGGTGAACAGCTGGCTGACTATATAGGCTGGTGAACAGCTGGTTGACTATATAGGCTGGTGAACAGCTGGTTGACTATATAGGCTGGTGAACAGCTGGTTGACTATATAGGCTGGTGAACAGCTGGTTGACTATATAGGCTGGTGAACAGCTGGTTGACTATATAGGCTGGTGAACAGCTGGTTGACTATATAGGCTGGTGAACAGCTGGTTGACTATATAGGCTGGTGAACAGCTGGTTGACCAGCTGAAAATGTTGAACACACAGCTTAAACCAGCATTGGCTGAGTTTAGCTGGAATTTCCAGCACGGTTGAACATGTTCTGTTCATCACTCGATGTAGCTTTCATCGCCTCCTAAAGGCGGCTTCTGAACACGGATACTTTTCAAAAGCAGGTTATTGGTCTGAAATAAGGTCTTACAAAGCAACAGCACTTGTTTAATCAATAATCCGTACTTATGAATATGCAACATTTCCTAAATAACTGATGTTTGGGACCATAAGTGAACACATTAGCGAGTGATGTAATGAGCATTCAACAAAATTAATGAGCATTTAGTTATTAAGTGTTAGCAGGTAATGAGTTTGGGCCTAAATGAACTCACTGCTAAGGGAAATACAGTGTGTGCTAATGAGAAGCTGGGTGGTATTAACCATGGGTAAAAGGGATCTTTTACCTGAACACTCAGTAATTAGCTAATTAGCACAGTAAACAGGTATGTCCTGTTTGCATCCTGGGAGAACGCCCATCTGAACGAGCTTGTGCCGGGATGGGGGAGAGCAGGTTGTGAATAGGGCAGGACTAATTCTGTTCAGGTGGGTCTGTGGTAATCTGTGATATGGTAGCCTTTTAATGGGAGCCATAATGGTGTCATCAGGCCGTTTGATTCCTAATTCGTCCATTGTGTGCAATAGACACGGTTTACTTAAGGGCCTTCTGGTCGGTGACAGCAATTAAACATGATCTCTGTGCTGACTGTTCCACAACTAACACACCACGCTGCTAACATGAGACAAACATTTTGATGAGGAGTGGGAACTGAAAACTTTTACTTCAGAATATCAGTTTGCGGCTACAATACCCCGAATGCTACAATAAATCTAGAATAACCCGAACGCTACATAAACGATAATTATAAGTGAAAATAAAAATGTTTTTGAATATGTTTAGACACCACACCACACTTCGGTACGATATATAATCTGATCTCAACTGGTTACTGTAAAGGACCAAGATGATCACGTCAAATAAACAACCCTGGGGCACAAACGTAATCACGATTTCTATTTCTCTTGTGTCGTTAATTTATTTATTTTTCTCTTCAGGATTTGAAAGCGACTCACTGATTGACTGACTAATAGCAGATATTTTTTTAGCTCCAGTGTCTGAGCCACAAAGCTCTCAACAAAAACAAACCGCAAATAACAAAGCAAGCACACTTCTTTCAGGATAATCAACGGCAAATGACAGCTTGCGCTGGAATATTGTTACTTGTGTTCTGAGAACTGCAAACCCCTCTTTGTACGTGAGGTTTTACTGAATATTGATGCAAGCACACATTATTGGAGGGGTAGGCTGTCTTTCGGGAATTAAGACAGACTGAAGTCTGTTTCTAAGCACATTTCTCCTGATTGATTTATCAATCTGTCCATCCAAGCATGGATTTATATATTTGCGTTATTACATTACTTTAATTCGTCCCAAGAAATGGTTTTACAGCAAAGAAAAAACATGAATTAAACATTCAACATTAAATCAAGTAAAATACCTGCCACTCACTCTTACTGATAAATAATATAAGACGAACTTCATAAGACAGTAATGAGAAGGGTTCCCTGCATTCAGGTGTAAATTCTGAAGATGTTGAATCTCGTTACATTTTCCGCACTGGATGAGGGGGTCCAAACAGACAAATGTTCCTGTAAATCAGGGATCATCAAACTCTGGCCCTCGAGTCCAAATCCAGCCTCCCGGGTAATCAGTGCCCCTGATTGGCCAGCCTGTCTTCACAGTCTCCCTGACTGATCCCTGCTGAAAATCAGGGATTTATGACCAAATGAGACGATAACCAAAATGCGTTTTGGGGGTGAAGTTTTGCTTGTTACACAGTGAGTGAGGCCACTGGCCTCATGTAGCCATTACCCACACATACAAACACACTAGACGACACCCCCCCCTCCCCCCCCATTCCTTTAGGGCTCAACGCTCATCCTCTCCCTTATCCTCTTGCATGGCAGATTCCTGAAAATACCGTTTTGCTCTACGACAGGCAAGCTTGCATTCTAGTGCTGGATTTTATTTTGTTCTAGTTTTATCAATATTTAAGCACAGAGGGGGCCTTGGGCTTCTTCTCCCGATGATACCCCGGAGCGTTGAACTTTGACCTCGTTTTCTGTTACCGAAAGCGATCCGCGCAAAAACAGAAAAGTTCCGATAACGCGTTTCGACAACGGTCGGCGGAGAAAGGGAGAGAAAAAGAGGGAGAGAGGGAGGGAGAGGGAGGGAGAGGGAGAGAGAGAGAGGGAGAGGGAGAGTAGGAGAGAGAGGGAGAGAGCGCCAATTCCCCACCCAATTTACCAGCTCCGCTCTCCCAGGTCACATCACTTTCGACCGTGTCAGAGCACTGCATGCTGGGTATTCTACACATCTCAGTCACACGCACCACAAAACGGCTACGTCTTTCACAAACTGTACGGGTGAGATTTTGTCTCGATTAATCAGAACATTTTGAGACCAGATCTTTCAGACCGTAATAATTGTGTCTCTGGAGGCCTCTCTCCTGCCGTCAGCTGTCAAAGACTGTAAAAGCTCTTTGTCCCTCTCCCTCTGACAATGAAGGTCCAAACATCACTTCCTCCTCATCAAACAAGGCATAAACACATCCTCAGCACATGCTACAGATCACAGTAGATACACAGACGAAGGACAGATGTCATTACTATGTAATTAATGTCCACATCAGAGAGCATGTTCCAGTGTGTGGACGGGCCCCACGGTCCAGTATCCGCACTACAATACCCACAATGCTTAGTGCTTTTAATGACTTAGTGATTCAGTCAGCTGGGATGACCGTGTCTGATCCCTCAGCAGCACCCCCCGGAGGTGAAACAGGAGATCACGGCCTGCTTGCACAAGCTACACTGGAGGAGTCTTCCTCCCACTCAGGTCCGTGCGAGCGGGCCTGGCACGTGAAGAGCGGGCTGCCGTCCCGGGTTTCGGAGCAGAGTGAGTCTGCGCCCAGGTCGCCGGGGCTAACGGAGGAACGTGGCCCTCGCCCGCAGGCTGCAAGGTGCTGCCGATCGCTGGGGGGGACCCCCAAAATCTCAGCCTGATAGCGGGGGTCCAGAATACCGAGCCACGCCCCCTAGGTGAGAGGGGAAAAAAAGAAGGGTAAACGCGTATTAAAACAGCAGAACGCACCGCCCGCCCAGGCTAACAGGTGGCCTGTAGCGTAGCGGTTAAGGTGCATGACTGGGGCCCGCAAGGTCGGGGGTTCAATCCCCGGTGTATTACATTACATTACATTACGTGGCATTTAGCAGACGCTCTTATCCAGAGCGACGTACAACAAAGTGCAAATCAAACACAAGAACACGTGCAAAAGTGGACCTGAGAGGACAGTACAGTTCCGAGTCCTAGTGTAAACATACAGAAATTCAGAACCCTTGAAGAGTATTGTGGTGTAGCCACAATAAGGCCCGTACAGTCATTGGGCCCTTGAGCAAGGCCCCTTAACCCTGCATTGCTCCAGGGGAGGATTGTCTCCTGCTTAGTCTAATCAACTGTACGTCGCTCTGGATAAGAGAGTCTGCCAAATGCCAATAATGTAATGTAATGTAATGCTAACGTGACACACTCTCTTTCAGCGTTAGCGCGGCTAGCCCACCGATGCTGCCGCTAGCCCACCGATGCTGCCGCTAGCCCACCGATGCTGCCGCTAGCCCACCGATGCTGCCGCTAGCCCACCGATGCTGCCGCTAGCCCACCGATGCTGCCGCTAGCCCACCGATGCTGCTGAATACGGGAGAGGAACTGAACCCGCTTCTCATGCCAGCGCTCATTAAAATGCTAATGCCACTGGGCGCTTTTGTTGTTGTTGTTGTTGTTTTTTTGGGGGTTTTTTTCTTTGTTTGTTTAGCTTTTTTATTTCTTTCTCCCTACGAAGCACAGCGGGCAGACCGGAATGAAACGTGCTGAGAAACTCATTAATGTTTCATTACGACTTAAACACAGCATGGGCCAGTTAGGGGCAGCACACCACTGCAGAGAGCCGGAGAGGCAACCGAGTGTGTGTGAGTGTGTGTGTGCGTGAGTGTGTATGAGTGTAAGGGTGTGTGTGTATGTGTGTGTGAGTGTAAGGGTGTGTGTGTATGTGAGTGTGTGTGTGTATGAGTGTAAGGGTGTGTGTGTATGTGTGTGTGAGTGTGTGTGAGTGTGTGTGTGCGTGAGTGTGTGTGTGTGTGAGTGTAAGGGTGTGTGTGTATGTGAGTGTGTGTGAGTGTGAGGGTGTGCGTGAGTGTGTGTGAGTGTGTGAGTGTGTATGTGTGTGTATGTGAGTGTGTATGTGTGTGTATGTGAGTGTGTGTGTATGTGAGTGTGTGAGTGTGTGTGTATGTGTGTGTGTGAGTGTGTGTGTGTGTGCGTGAGTGTGTATGAGTGTAAGGGTGTGTGTGTATGTGTGTGTGAGTGTGTGTGAGTGTAAGGGTGTGTATGTGTGTGTATGTGAGTGTGTGTGAGTGTGTATGAGTGTAAGGGTGTGTGTGTATGTGTGTGTGAGTGTGTGTGAGTGTAAGGGTGTGTATGTGAGTGTGTGTGAGTGTGTGTGAGTGTAAGGGTGTGTGTGTATGTGAGTGTGTGAGTGTGTGAGGGTGTGCGTGAGTGTGTGTGAGTGTGTGAGTGTGTATGTGTGTGTATGTGAGTGTGTGTGTATATGTGTGTATGTGAGTGTGTGAGTGTGTGTGTATGTGTGTGTGTGAGTGTGTGTGTGTGTGCGTGAGTGTGTATGAGTGTAAGGGTGTGTGTGTATGTGTGTGTGAGTGTGTGTGAGTGTAAGGGTGTGTATGTGTGTGTATGTGAGTGTGTGTGAGTGTGTATGAGTGTAAGGGTGTGTGTGTATGTGTGTGTGAGTGTGTGTGAGTGTAAGGGTGTGTATGTGAGTGTGTGTGAGTGTGTGTGAGTGTAAGGGTGTGTGTGTATGTGAGTGTGTGAGTGTGTGAGGGTGTGCGTGAGTGTGTGTGAGTGTGTGAGTGTGTATGTGTGTGTATGTGAGTGTGTATGTGTGTGTATGTGAGTGTGTGTGTATGTGTGTGTATGTGAGTGTGTGAGTGTGTGTGTATGTGTGTGTGTGAGTGTGTGTGTGTGTGCGTGAGTGTGTATGAGTGTAAGGGTGTGTGTGTATGTGTGTGTGAGTGTGTGTGAGTGTAAGGGTGTGTATGTGTGTGTATGTGAGTGTGTGTGAGTGTGTATGAGTGTAAGGGTGTGTGTGTATGTGTGTGTGAGTGTGTGTGAGTGTAAGGGTGTGTATGTGAGTGTGTGTGAGTGTGTGTGAGTGTAAGGGTGTGTGTGTATGTGAGTGTGTGAGTGTGTGAGGGTGTGCGTGAGTGTGTGTGAGTGTGTGAGTGTGTATGTGTGTGTATGTGAGTGTGTGTGTATATGTGTGTATGTGAGTGTGTGAGTGTGTGTGTATGTGTGTGTGTGAGTGTGTGTGTGTGTGCGTGAGTGTGTATGAGTGTAAGGGTGTGTGTGTATGTGTGTGTGAGTGTGTGTGAGTGTAAGGGTGTGTATGTGTGTGTATGTGAGTGTGTGTGAGTGTGTATGAGTGTAAGGGTGTGTGTGTATGTGTGTGTGAGTGTGTGTGAGTGTAAGGGTGTGTATGTGAGTGTGTGTGAGTGTGTGTGAGTGTAAGGGTGTGTGTGTATGTGAGTGTGTGAGTGTGTGAGGGTGTGCGTGAGTGTGTGTGAGTGTGTGAGTGTGTATGTGTGTGTATGTGAGTGTGTATGTGTGTGTATGTGAGTGTGTGTGTATGTGTGTGTATGTGAGTGTGTGAGTGTGTGTGTATGTGTGTGTGTGA
>NC_083766.1:61751157-61806275 GCF_963514075.1 Conger conger
CTAATTTGGGGTTTGGTTGGGTTGATCGTTCTGAATAGTTTCCTTTCAGTTCTTTTATTTTGGGTTTTTGACTGCAAATTACAGTATATACAGTCAGTGTGAGTTGAATATGTAACCCTGAACTGGGTTACACACACACACACACACACTCACACACACACACTCACTCACACACACACACGCTCACACACACACACACACACACACACACTCACATACACACACACACACTCACATACACACACACACACACACACTCTCACACACACACACACAGTGCTCAGCAGAGGTTTGAAACGCCCGTTCCACGTCCTCCACCCCGCCCAGCGCTGACTCAGCAGAGCCGCCCGGAGCACGCGTGCGCGCGGCGGTGCCTGACGAGCTCCCTCTGCGCCGTTTACAGCCGAAACCCCCCACACACTGTGGATAAAATTAATATTGGTCCGTTCAGCCTCCCCTCCCCCCGAAACCCCCCACACACTGTGGATAAAATTAATATGGGTCCGTTCCGCTCAGCGTTCATCGACTTTTCCGCCCCCCCCCCCCCCCCGGTCGCACTAGCGGTGTCAGCGCAGTAGTAAGCGATAGGTTACGTTTAATTGGAATGCCGAGCGGAAACTTAATTTCAGGGAAAATGAATTCTGAATTAAATTGCGTCAACAGGGGAAGAGAAGAATGGAAACAACCACTAGGATCGATAGATAATACACACGCGAGGCAGTAAATACAAACTCATCGCATCTCTCTGTGCGGCTGAATTGCCGGCGACTGTACGCATTGGCATAAATCGTCTCTCCGCTCCACCAGGCCAGCACTCTGGCCACGGCTGCCCGTGGAGCCGCTCCAGAGGGCCGGCCGCCTAGACGCGTAGAACCGCTCCCACGACGCAGCGGTCCCGGCAGAGATAATTGGCAACAGTTGGAAAAGTTGCACAGAGCACTCTCCGTGGAATTTGGGAATATCCAGCGGGACCATCCACTTAATTATCAGTGCAAAATTCAATTCATTTTCCCAGTGGAAGAAACCTGATTCTCCCTTGGCAAACCGGGAAAATTCGCAATATTAGCATTCACTGGCTGCATTCTGCCAGCGCAGGATATGGTAAAAACGAAATAAATAAAAGAAGGTCTTCATGCTAGTAAAAATGTTGATGGATCAGAGCTGGGATATTAGGCACCTCGTAACTGTGCTTTATCAGATTAATTTATTGGCGTGCTCCTCGCTTGTTTGCGCTGTGATTAGGTGGCTCGACGCCAGCACCCTCACAAATGAGGTTGTCTCTTCACGCGAAAGATTGAATCTAGCCACCACACCCGCAACGAATCCGCCCCAGAGGAATATCGAGGTTACAGCGCATTTTACCGAACAGGCAACGATGCCTGACAAAGAACTGCACAGTGAAGGCAGTGCGCCAGGGCTGTGCTGTCCCTGACGCACCTGTGCTGTAAAGATGGGTGAATAATTGGCTCCAAAATTATGTTCAAATGTTTTTTGGTGTCGTCTCCTTTGTCGTATCGCATCTCTGCTCCAATTAATCGTCTGCTTTGCTGTGTTTCGACAACGAAGCGTGCAGCTACTAAAGAATGGCAGGGAATGCATACGGGTGTGATGTGAACTCCAACCCCCCCGTTTGTTCGGCGAGCTAAAATTAAGTCCGGACGGGCGTTATTCTTTGAACCACATTCCAGTTTCCTGTTCCATGTGTATTTGCATTTTTTTATGACTTGAAACACAGCCAAGGCCTCACTAAAATCCCTGGGCTCTAAAAATAAATCTCACCGTGTTTTACATTTTTGTGTGCGTGATAAAAAAAAATGTTTTAAAAAAAGACTAATTAAATTCAAAATGTGACTGACAGATATACAAAAACACACATACAGA
This sequence comes from Conger conger, assembly GCF_963514075.1. Lineage (NCBI taxonomy): Eukaryota > Metazoa > Chordata > Actinopteri > Anguilliformes > Congridae > Conger > Conger conger. Next base: position 61,753,039 of record NC_083766.1, read on the forward strand.
AACACACACGCACACACAATAAGAGAGAAAGTTTTTAAATATCTGGAAATAGCCTAATGCTGGCAGTGACCCTTTATGCTCCCCCGCTCAGTTAGTGTTTAATCACAGACGACAGACACGATCGTGAAAAAAATCGTTAGCAGCAGGAGATCCGACTCCTCAGAAACACGAATGACACTCGGCAGTGGCAGGAAAGTGACGGTTGAATTTCAAATTTGGAAATAAAAAAGCCGTTAAAAACAGTTTTTTTTTTTAAACCACAAAGATCAGTGCTATGCAAATGCGTTATTGGCAGGACTGTAGGAGTCTGTCACTTGTCAAGTTTCCACGTCAGCCTGCACACCCAGGGCAGGGGAGGAGGTGCTGGTCACATCTCTCACTCCTATACCTGACAGAAAACACACTAAGACATCACAGAAGTGAAAACAACCCTCATTCCTTTGAGCCAGGGTCCAAATGTGTGAGACAGCACTCCTGCGGAATTAGACAAATCGGGTCTGTGTTTTTATAGCACCGCGGACCGGAGCATCGGCGTCGTACATCACCGAAACGCTCGCAGGGAGACGGCGGCGCTGTGAATGTTCCACCCTTAACGTGTTTTTCTGCTGAAGCTGTGTGGCGCCGTTCGGCGATGATTTCTCTGTGAAAACTGCAGAAGCCGTCATTAGCATGAATCGGCAGCTGGAGGATGTGTGTTCAGAGACTTCGAGGGGATGTCAGTAATATATCTGTTATTTGCTTAAAGGCACTGAAAGCCATCTTTGGATTGTTTGCGCGGCATGACTCCCCCTCTTGTGGCAAACCTAAAGCCCCTAGAATTGTCTGGGGCAGGCTATCTGTCAGATTGCGAAGCACGTCAAATGAAGACATAAAGGCACTCCACTTAACATTCACTGGTCGGCTTTAACCCCGGAGTAACCCCGAGGAAATTATTCAAGGTTCAGACAAAACTTTCCGCGATCACGAGCGCACATGTAAATGAACTTGTGCCGTCTCTGAAGCTGACCCTTCCGCGAGCACGCTCGTGGGCATGAGACAGGTGACGGAGTCATTCTACATCAAAACGCACTTGCAGATAAGCTTGGTAATATCTCGGGACCTAACTGAAGACGAACAAGGCCAGCATGAATAACAATGCGATGGGGACGATGAATCAATGCATTCTCCGACGTGCCTGCAATTCCGGAAATGAATTGCGCGACCCAAAATTAACAACCGCACATCAGGTTCCGTGCGACCTCTCCATGAGCCGTAGATGTGGGCCTTTCATGTTCATAAGTCTTCTGAACACAGCCATTGAAGATAAGGCGAGGTTCTTGTCCACAAAGTGGGGAAGACGATAATAAAATGCTAGACACATAGGAACCGCCAGATCCCCCCCTCCGGCACGGATGCATGGATCCAATGACACCGTCTTGGATCCACGGCAAGCCGCCTTGCCCCAAACCGAAACTTTAAGCAATGTCCCCCCGAAGGCGTTTTACCTCTGCTTCGGTGATCTACGGCAAACATAACGCGGCGTTGTCAGGTTAAATAACTGCTCTGGTATTCTCCGGCAGTTTCAGTGCTGCCGTTTCCTGTGGGGCCACTAATGTTCTGAGCACAAAAGCTGGTTTTGTTTCCCTTACCTTAGCTTACCTCCCCAGTAACAATGCCGTTTTGTACTTTACGGCTTCTGGGGGCCACATCTTTCGCCAGCTTTTGCTGAAAAATCGATCGGGCTGATTCGCAGTGATGTCATTTGTGGATATAGTACTGCCGCAGATGCCACGAACTGCCATTAAATAATCATGAATAAAACGTTTAGAAGAAAGACTCGTGTCCCGGATCTCTGCACTAAAACGACCACGAGCTAAGAGGAAATAGCGAAGGCTGCATATTTGTTCAAACGGATGAATTGGCAGATTGCTGTGAAAAACAGTCAAGTGTTTCAAAGGTTCTGATAGCCTACCACGTGTCCTGCAGGGAGCGGGGTTCAGTGAGCAGGACCGAGGTATTAGCCTTCTTTGTTTTAGTGATATTTCACCTTTTTATTTTACTTGACAGGAACGGATAGCGCGATCCTAGCGGGAAGAACCGCGCCCGTATTTTCCGGTCAGCCTGCAGAGACGGCGGAGCGGGAATCGATAATGTACCTGCAGCGTGGCACCACCCCTCTCCCCGGAGACCAGACTGTCGCCTGTGAATCAAGACCTTTCCTGGACGCGGAGAAAGAACCGGAAGCACGGCACAGCAGTGGAGCTGTTCGGGGAAACTGGGGTTTTCACATAAAGGTTCCAGGTTTGAGTCCCAGGGGACTCATACCTGACATGTTGACATGTTGACTCACCCTCTGCCTGTGTTTATAGTCCTTAAATTCAATGGCGTTTCAAAGTCTGCACATTTACAGAGAAGGGGATGGGATAAACAGTGTTGTGGTTTAGAAGGTGTTTGTTGCTGCTCCTCTCTTGACAGTTAGAAGTCCGAAATGACCGATTGTACCTTTAAATATGTATGCAGAGGTAATGGTACATCGTGCTACAGACACTGTGGCCCTCCAGGACTGGAGTTAAACCTGCAGACACTGTGGCCCTCCAGGACTGGAGTTAAACCTGCAGACACTGCGGCCCTCCAGGACTGGAGTTAAACCTGCAGACACTGCGGCCCTCCAGGACTGGAGTTAAACCTGCAGACACTGCGGCCCTCCAGGACTGGAGTTAAACCTGCAGACACTGCAGCCCTCCAGGACTGGATTTAAACCTGCAGACACTGCGGCCCTCCAGGACTGGAGTTAAACCTGCAGACACAGTTCCGGGTTAAGAGATACCCGGCGCTCTCACACACGCCCCTGTCCTGTACACCTCCTTCCTGGAGAAGCCGCAGTGTGCCATGGCTCTCAGGGGCGACACAAACATACTTCCTGTCTTTCTTTCTACCCGCTGGATTCTCACGCAGACAAACTTTCATTTAGTCCTGTTTAATCGTGTAAGATTCTGCGTTGCAAATCAACACGGCCTCTGTACAAAGGCCTCCAGGGTCAGAAAGCAAAAGTCCTTCCCAGTACTTTGTTCTAATCAGCTAGATTAGATATCCATCCATCCATCCATTATCTGAACCTGCTTATCCTGAACAGGGTCGCAGGGGGGCTGGAGCCTATTCCAGCATACCTTGGGCGAAAGGCAGGAATACACCCTGGACAGGTCGCCAGTCCATTGCAGGGCACACACACCATTCACTCACACGCTCATACCTACGGGCAATTTAGACTCTCCAATCAGCCTAACCTGCATGTCTTTGGACTGTGGGAGGAAACCGGAGTACCCGGAGGAAACCCACGCAGACACGGGGAGAACATGCAAACTCCGCACAGAGAGGCCCCGGCCGACGGGGATTCGAACCCAGGACCTCCTTGCTGTGAGGCGGCAGTGCTACCCACTGCACCATCCGTGCCGTCACTGGATTAGATAATTAGCACAATTCTTCAGCCAGGAGGTGGAACTAAAGAGTGAGATCAGCTGGATGGGCACACGGGTGGAAGAAACACAGGAACTTCACTCTGCTTCTTTCTGGGGGGAGAAGATGAAGGTGATTGTGTTGTGCTCTCCTACAGATCAGCCCATAATTAATCTGCCAATAACGCAATCTACTAAAACAGGGCAATTACCCACAATCCCTCTCTTGGTAGGAAAAGGGGACTGACTCCAGTGTAATGAGTTTGGATTTTCTGTGATGTCACTAATCTGAGACTCGCCCTGTGGGGTTAAAAAAAGAAAAGAAAAGAAAAAAAGATTGACCGATTGATTGTCCAATCCGATCACGCCTGTCCCTGAACTGTGACACACAAGGTCCGGGCACGCTGTGCTTAATCGCACTAGAGCCTTGTTAGATTGTGTTTGTACAGATGTACGGAGTGTGTGTCATTTGTGTTAGTACGACAAGGACAGGCTGGCCCACATAAACCAGCCTGCCCCCCCCCATACCCCTAAGACCCCCCCCCCCCCCTTACTAGCATATGCTGGGACAGCTGTCAGCTAAAGGCTCTGTGTCTATGAATGTAGTGTGTGGATTAGCACACACACACACACACAGATACATACACACACATGCCCCCCCCCCACCCCACACACACACACACACACACACACACACAAGCACACATGCACACAGATACATACACACACATGCCCCCACACACACACACACACAGATACATGCAGTTACATACACACACATGCCTCCCCCCCCCCCCCCCCACACACACACAAGCATGAAACACACACACACACAAGCATGAAACACACACACACACACACACACACACACAAGCATGAAACACACACACACACATGAAACACACACACACACACAAGCATGAAACACACACACACACACACACACACACAAGAATGAAACACACATTCTCTTCATAAAATCATTTATTTGTGTAGGCGTCTCAGTCTGGAACATGGATTGGTATTAATGGACTGGATTCATATGAACCTCAGCAACCAATCATCGATTCTGTCCACAGCGATAAATTGAAGACTCCAAACCTGTTACTGCTACCACTCTGAAACGTACCGTTATTTTAATTGTAAAAGTGTGTTGAAATAGCTGTTATTTATTCCAAACAACTCCCATCATCGTGGAATCAATAGAGAATTGATTCCGTGAGAAAAAAAAAAAGAGATCATTTTCGGATACCGCAAAAAATATTCTCAAAGCATCCACTCTAATTCACCTGCACAGTTGACAGTAGATTGCTCGACATCGCGATGAGCTAAAATGGCTCTTTGCTGCCCTCTGGTGGTCGTACCCTGCCAGAAAAAAAACGTGGATGAAAACGACCCGAATGGTGGGTCAGAAACCCAAGTGTCTGGAATGAGGCCTTGGACTGAAATCAACTCAAATCGACTTTTGCTCTAAAACTGGCCAATCTAACAACGGAAGTCATTATTCTCTGTATTATTTATAATGACTGCTATTCTCTTCAAGCAGGTGACACGGAGGAAGAGGCGGGACTGAGCTCTCCGTCACAGATACAGAGGAAGAACAGCGTCTCACACACACAGAGGAAGAATAGTGTCTCACACACAGAGGAAGAACAGTGTCTCACACAGAGAGGAAGAACGGTGTCTCACACAGAGAGGAAGAACGGTGTCTCACACACACAGAGAAAGGTGACATGAACAGCCTGCTTTGTCCTTGCGTGTGTGTGTATGTGTGTGCATGCATGTGTGTGTATATATGTGTGTGTGTGTGTGTGTGTGTGTGTTTGTATGTATGTGTGTATGTGTGCTGCACGTGTGTGTTTGTGTGTGTGGGACAGAGAGAATGTTTATGTAAAAGAGACTGATAGGGGCATCTCAGCTATAAATACGGTGACTTTGAAGGGTGAGGATCCACCCGTCAGCCTGACAGGCAGATGCACAGAGGTGTGTTCTGCTCCTCCCTCTGCACTCCCTCAGTCATTACCCAGCTCTGAGAGTCATTCGGGCACAGAGGGCTAAACAAGGCCAGGCTCTGTGTGACCTCTGCTCCAGCAGCACACAGACAAATCCCCCAACTTCAGTCAGAGACCGTGTGATCCCGTCTGTCCAATACTGGGCTACGAATACAACCGTCTACCTGACTGACTGACTGACTGACTGACTGACTGACTGACTGACTGACTGACTGGCTGGCTGACTGACTGACTGACTGGCTGGCTGACTGACTGACTGACTGTGATAGACAAATAGAGACAGGCAGAAAGAAAGAGACAGACAGACAGGATTAGACAGAGATGGACAGAGATAGATAGAGACAGACATACAGGGATAGACATACTGACCCTTTCCCCTGTGTCTTCCAAACGTGGGTCAAAAAATAGTTTGAAACAATTTCACCCTTTAGACTACAATAAAGTTCTCGCAAATTGCTGATTATTTTTAAAGAAACATATGTATCAGTATTCAGAATGTTCTGTATAGTAGCGCTTTCTCATTGAGGATTCAGAACAGAAGTCTCACCCTCTTCTGGTTTTGATTGAATTCTCCCCCCCTTGGTGACTCTATCCCTGTAAAGAATATTGCATTCTGGCACTGAAAAAAGGCCTTAAAAGTGACTCTGCGGGCTGTTGGGCTGTCACCACTTAACAAAATGTCTGCTCTCCCCCAAACAAAATGGCCGCTCTCCTCCAAACAAAATGGCCGCTCTACCCCAAAGAGGTGTTCTCACCCTAGGGCCAGCGCGGTTGCATAAAACACCTTAGGTGTTTCCCTTAACGGTTGATTTCCCCTGAGGGAATTAGCTGAGGGTGTTGCATATAAACCCTTAGACGTTTTTTTAAGGTAAGGGAAACAGTTAAGTGCTTTACTGCAATGGTTGACGTTTTAGTGTGGCAAAATTTGACCGTAACCATGGATGCGTTATCTCGTCGGTTACGATCATTGACTGTAGGCTATACAATAAAATAAGGTTTTAACCACTAACATACCGTAACCTAGCTATATCTAAATACGGAAAACAAAAAACGAAACCAAATTGGACGGATGAAGGGAAGTGTATACTGTTGGAGGAATACGTGAAAATAAAAAACATTTTAAAAAGCGAACTCAATCCGACTGTGACAGCGACCAAAAACAGAAGACGTGAGTGGAAATAACAGATTAGATTAATGCGATAAATATAGCCGTGAAGACAATCGAGGAGGTCGTTAAAAAATATGAGAATATGCGTATCTGCGAAAAAAGAATTGGGCAATTAGCTATAGGAGGGAATCCAGCAAAACCAGTGAGTACTAAAGTAGCCTAACAGCTAGCTAGTTAGCTACCCATAGATAACAATAGCAAGCCATATTCGATCAAGTAACGTTAAAATTCATTTTTGTAACGTTTGAAGCACAAATGATCGGATACGATTATACAGCGCCGTTGAAGCCAAAATAACATTGTTTGATAGGAAGTGGACCGTCCCCAGCCGATTTATCTGAGTCCACGAAAATGGTCAAAACATTTTTTGGGAAAGACTCATCGGTTTAGAGAGTGGATTCGACCATATGAGCCGATGGAGTAGCAGAGTGAGAGTAATTTAAGAAGCTGAAGATGAAATATGAAATGAATGAATTTGCCCAGGATAATGACTCTCTTCTATGTAGACCTAGCACTGCTTTGACAATTTTAGCAAAAAACCGCAGTGCAATTGGTATATTGGTTGATCGAGTTCGCCTTCCAAGTTGTTTGCGATATCGTAAAAAGATCTATGTTCAAGAATGAACTTTTCGCCTGTCATGTAGTCTAGCATTTTCTCTATCATGAAAAATTCGCGACTTAAGGTAATCTGTAGCAAACCTTATATTTTACCGAGGGAATTGGTGTTTTTTGCAACACTTAACGGATTTTAACGCATTACTTAAGGGAAAATGCAATACTTAAGGGTGTTTTTGAGGGTTTCTGACATCTCACTTCAGGAAAGCCTTAAGAGACATTTAAGGGTTTGTTGTGCAACTCTCTTAAATTTAAGGGAAACTTAAGGGGAAATTACACTTAAGGTGTTTTATACAACCGGGTATAGTCTCCTACAGATCCACTGCTGTGAAAACACAATGTTTGGATCATTTGGTTGCAAAACAAACTGAGGACAGTTGGGGCAAGGAGGCCATTTTGCAACTGTATTAATAAGAACAGAGAATGCTAGCTACACACTGCTATAATCAGCTCTGTGCACCTGTAGAACAAAGGTATGTCTGAATGCAGCCATACCTTTCTGTGGTTGTCACGGTTACAATTATGCAGCTAAATTACATGCTATTTCATTATACTATTGGCATTTGGCAGACGCTCTTATCCAGCACGACGTACAACAAAGTGCATACCCATAACCAGGGATAAGTGCGCTGAAAGACCCTAGAGGGAAGTACAGTTTCAAGTGCTAAGATAACAACAAAGATAAGGACTGGGGTCTATTTGATATATATTAATTTGATTAATATATTTGATGAGTCCTCATAGACTGCTGTTGCGCTACTTGTGTTCAGAGTTTTGAAAAAGGGTACTCAGTATTGTGACATTGGTATAACCAGCTGTAATCTGTAAGTATGATGTAGCTGATTCAATAACTACGATTCCTGGAACTATGAATGGCCTTGTGAACCAATGTTAATAAAAAATATGACTTGACAAACAATCAGGTTTTTTTTTCATTCTTTCATTTATAGTATAAAACCTTATTTTAAATCATTTTTTGATAATACAATATAGCTCATTACCTGCAACAACATCATTGCTCAATTGTATCATGTGCGTGATTCATCATTTTGCAGGGCACTGCACATGATTATTTACCTGTTACTTGTGTTAAAGTATTTTTTTTCATTCATGTCTATAAATTTGGGTAAGAGGGATTGATATTGCAGGAGTGGTAGCAAATACATGTATGGATGGGTTTGCAGAGAGCACTCTGTCCTCAAGAGACATGAACACTTCTGGAATGTTTAATTACATTACATTACAATCATTACAATCACTTTTTATTTGTGTAGCATTTTTAACAAAGGGGCTTTGTCACAAAGCAGCTTTACAGAGACACCAGTCCCCAAGAGTACACCTACGGCGACATAGGCAAGGAAAAACTCCCTGGTTAACAGGAAGAACCCTTGAGCAGAACCCGACTCAGTGGGGGAACCCATCTGCCTCGGGTCAAACCGGTTCAAATGAAAATGGCTCCAGAACGACAACACAGATACAGAAAAACACACAACCTGACAAAAAGAACATAAATGTCCAATTAAAGAGTGGAAGCAGAGATGAGGTAAAGAAATGGCAGGAACAGCAGTGGGTGGGCAAGGGCACAGGCTTGATGCTCCAGCTGAATCAGCAGTGGCAGGAGGGACGTGCACAGCTGGTCTTGGGCTGGAGCTCCGGGCCAGGAGGAGGTGCTCAGGAAAAGTTGGGCTAGAGCTCCGGGCAGGTGCCCAGAGCGGGGAGAAGAGGAAAATAACATTGTTAGGGGGTTCAGATGGTAATTGGTCAATCACAGCAGGAGAGAGAAAGGTGCCTGCGTGCGATAAGAAGAACTCTTCGGAGTTGCTGTAAGGTGTATTTCAAATACACAGGATAGCGTGTGTATATAAGACAGCTTCAGAGTTGCTGTAAGGTGTATTTATTCACTTTGAAGGAGGCAAGTCTTTAAGCTAAGCTAACACGTTATGCTAACATGGAAATTGAGCCAGTGAATGCATAAAAATGGTCAGATTTGGCCTACTCGCACACAGATTTATTATTTTCACGCTCAAAACTTCATCTCCCTGCTCTCCAAACTGAGCCCTCTCATGCTGTGAACATTACTGCCAAAAGTCCAGCCAATATTAGCTGGATATAGAAAACTTAAAAGTACCCGTTGAACCAATCAGATCCTTACTGATCTCATTGGTTAGGTAGGTAAGAGGCATAGAACGATGGTTGTGTCTAGATCAAGGCAGAGCTTGCACAACATTCGCGTCCATTTTTGTGTAGCTGACAACGTATGTGAGCTAACTACCTTATGTTTGCATACCTCCATTTTTCTATAACATAACCGAGTTTCTCACTGGTACGATCCACTAAACACCTCAAATCTTAAGGGGTTTGATTTGTGCCAAATATCTGGTGTATGAGAGGCTGAGGGCGGCTACTCACACATCGTGGTAAGCCAATGACACAGCGACTGCTGAACAGGCAGTGGCACTGATTGGCCAGTAGCGGAGACTGATGAGCCGGCAGTGGAGAATGAGAGACCAAGCGAGCGGCTACTGACACTCCTAGGCTGTCAACTCACTTACCTGGACCAACCCACTTACCTGGACCAATCCACTTACCTGGACCAATCCACTTACCTGGACCAATCCACTTACCTGGACCAATCCACTTACCTGGACCAACCAACTTAACTGGACCAACCCACTTACCTAGACCAACCTACTTACCTGGACTAGCGACCCACCTGCCTGGACTAGCGACCCACCTGCCTGGACTAGCGACCCACCTGCCTGGACTAGCGACCCACCTACCTGGACTAGCAACCCACCTGCCTGGACTAGCGACCCACCTGCCTGGACTAGCGACCCACCTGCCTGGGATAAGGAAGTTAGCTCACATACGTTGTCAGCTACACAGAAATGGGCACAAACTGAGAATCAGAAGCGCTGTAGCTACACAGTCTCTGATCGCTGGCGATCACGCCACTGTTGCGTGTGCTCTGATGGGATCTAGACAGGAGCATTGTTCTGTGCCTCTTACCTACCCAACCAATCAGATCAGTAATGGGCACTTTGAAGTTTTCTATTTCCAGCTAATATTGGCTGGACTTTTGGCAGTAATGTTGCTGTTGAAAAAATCACAGCATGACATTATCATTTTGTGTGCGAGTCGGCCAAATCTGAGTGTGCACAGAGGTCTGAGTGCGAGTAGAACGGAATGGCTCTTCCCTGCCAACATTCCTCTCCTCCATGGTCCCTACGTTCCTCTCCTCCACGATCCCTACATTCCTCTCCTCCACGATCCCTACGTTCCTCTCCTCCATGGTCCCTGTGTTCCTCTCCTCCATGGTCCCTGTGTTCCTCTCCTCCATGGTCCCTGTGTTCCTCTCCTCCATGGTCCCTGTGTTCCCTGTGGTTCCCGCGCTTTTCCCTTCCGCTCCACGCCCCCCGGCGCCACCATCCTTGCGGTCCACTGTGGTCGTGTTCCCTGTGGGTTCCACGTTCTTCCCGACCAGAAGCAGTGGTGGAGCAAATGAGACATTTGCTATTTAATGTTCTACAGGTAGACCCAGACAGTGGTACCAGGGACATGTACATTGAAAAGGGCAAAGACAGACATGGAGAGGTATGACAAATGTTTTTGCTGCACTTAACTTCGTAAGCCATCACAGTGACATCCCATCACAGTCCTCAACATGAATATGAGGCAAAGGAGGTAAGTTACCCAATACAGCAGGGCGGGCTAAACAGAAGTGTGGCTTCAGATAAGAGGGGTGGAGCTGAGATTATTAGAGGTGTGGCTAAAGAAAAGATGGTCATGGCATGGATGCTTAGGGGTGTGGCTAAACAGAACAGTGGTGAGGCTTGGATGTTAAGGGGGGTGTGACAGTACCTGTCTCAGGTCCGTTATGTCTTGAAGCATGAAATGGATTCTGGATGTCTTCTTGCCATTCTTCAAGATCTGCTCGATTTGATGGAAGTATTTATCCATATGGTACTGCAGAGAAGAGAGGAGAGGGACAGTCAGTGTGTGTGTGTGTGTGTGTGTGTGTGTGTGTGTGTGTGTGTGTGTGTGTGTGGATTTCATTTTTGAAAGAGATACAGCCTGCTCTGCAGTACCTTGGCTTGACCACAGTCCAGCTTGCTGCCAATGGTGGACAACAGACAGCACAGGCACTCGAGTGCCCCCTCCCCCTGGTTGTTCAGCAGAGTGCTAATGGACCGGTGCATGGAGAGCTCCTCAGCTATATCCAGCTTGAATAGCTCACCAAGGAACCTGACGTTCCCGAGCGCACGTCGGCGGGGGGCAGCGGTGTCGGCCTCGAGCTCCTCGTTTGGGCGCTCATTGGCCCGGTTGAACTCCACCCAGCAGCAATTCAGAATCGCCAACCGGAAGTTAAGAGTCACTTTTGGGGAGTCATTGAGCTGTGGGAGAAAGGACACCAGATTCATGTTTAGATCCAGATGATGATGGAAGTTAAAGCAGTCGAACAAGGGTTTTCCAAGTCCATGTCCTTCAAACCTGAGTAAAGTACAGATTTTTAAAATTGAAATACTCTACGCATTACTGAGCTTGTTGTATTGACACTCACCTTCATAAGGCACTGGCACATCTTTGCATAAGTGCTGGCAAATTTGGGCTCAAAGATGGCCTTCTCAAAAATCATGTCCACAACGCCCTGGAGTCGTTCCGTGGTATCAATTTGGAGCATGGGGACCTGACTGACCAGCTCCTCAAACTTCTCGGGTGTCAGCTTGTTGAGGATGCTGCACATACGCCGGAACAGCTCCTGGGTCACGGTCATCTCTGGGTCCTGCTCTGCCCGGTCTTTCTTAAAGGACGGCCTCCAGGCGTTTCCTACCTTGTGGGGCGTCACGTCAGTGCAGAATGAAATGCCGCTGATGATTTCCGGCGGCTCACTACACTGGACCTGTAATGTTATAAAATATTGATTTTATATCCCCGGGGCAAGAACCTAACCCTGTAGCCCCAGCTCCCCCACATCAGTACTGCTGATCACATCTTTTGAGATGTTTAAGTTATATGCCACCTAATTCAATCAGGGCTGAATTAGAACCTTAACAAGAAACTATGAACTAATCTAATGGTGGAAATGGGGTTCTGTGCTCACCATGGGGATCTCACAGGACTGACCGGGGTCCATGCTGCTGCAGTTAGCAGACCCCATGTCCTGTCCACTGCCCTCCTCCACACCTGCAGTTTGTTCGGAGTCAGGCGGTTCAGACTGAGCCTCCTCCACGACTGTGTGGTACTCAGATATCTCAGAGTCTCCCTCTTCTGATGCCTCATCATCTGCTTCATACCCAGACTCATCGTTATCTCCTATTTCAGACTCATCGTCATCCACGACTGTGTGGTACTCAGATATCTCAGACTGAGTCTCCTCCAGGACTGGGTGGTACTCTGATATCTCAGACTGAGTCTCCTCCACGACTGTGTGGTACTCAGATATCTCAGACTGAGTCTCCTCCAGGACTGGGTGGTACTCTGATATCTCAGACTGAGTCTCCTCCAGGACTGTGTGGTACTCTGATATCTCAGAGTCTCCCTCTTCTGATGCCTCATCATCTGCTTCACACCCAGACTCATCGACATCTCCTGCTTCAGACTCAGATATCTCACAGTCATCGTCCTCCAGGACTGTGTGGTACTCTGATATCTCAGACTGAGTCTCCTCCACGACTGTGTGGTACTCAGATATCTCAGACTGAGTCTCCTCCAGGACTGGGTGGTACTCTGATATCTCAGAGTCTCCCTCTTCTGATGCCTCATCATCTGCTTCACACCCAGACTCATCGACATCTCCTGCTTCAGACTCAGATATCTCACAGTCATCGTCCTCCAGGACTGTGTGGTACTCTGATATCTCAGACTGAGTCTCCTCCACGACTGTGTGGTACTCAGATATCTCAGACTGAGTCTCCTCCAGGACTGGGTGGTACTCTGATATCTCAGACTGAGTCTCCTCCAGGACTGTGTGGTACTCTGATATCTCAGAGTCTCCCTCTTCTGATGCCTCATCATCTGCTTCACACCCAGACTCATCGACATCTCCTGCTTCAGACTCAGATATCTCACAGTCATCGTCCTCCAGGACTGTGTGGTACTCTGATATCTCAGACTGAGTCTCCTCCAGGACTGTGTGGTACTCTGATATCTCAGAGTCTCCCTCTTCTGATGCCTCATCATCTGCTTCACACCCAGACTCATCGACATCTCCTGCTTCAGACTCAGATATCTCACAGTCATCGTCCTCCAGGACTGTGTGGTACTCTGATATCTCAGACTGAGTCTCCTCCACGACTGTGTGGTACTCAGATATCTCAGACTGAGTCTCCTCCAGGACTGGGTGGTACTCTGATATCTCAGACTGAGTCTCCTCCAGGACTGTGTGGTACTCTGATATCTCAGAGTCTCCCTCTTCTGATGCCTCATCATCTGCTTCACACCCAGACTCATCGACATCTCCTGCTTCAGACTCAGATATCTCACAGTCATCGTCCTCCAGGACTGTGTGGTACTCTGATATCTCAGACTGAGTCTCCTCCACGACTGTGTGGTACTCAGATATCTCAGACTGAGTCTCCTCCAGGACTGGGTGGTACTCTGATATCTCAGACTGAGTCTCCTCCAGGACTGTGTGGTACTCTGATATCTCAGAGTCTCCCTCTTCTGATGCCTCATCATCTGCTTCACACCCAGACTCATCGACATCTCCTGCTTCAGACTCAGATATCTCACAGTCATTGTCCTCCAGGACTGTGTGGTACTCTGATATCTCAGACTGAGTCTCCTCCACGACTGTGTGGTACTCAGATATCTCAGACTGAGTCTCCTCCAGGACTGGGTGGTACTCTGATATCTCAGACTGAGTCTCCTCCAGGACTGTGTGGTACTCTGATATCTCAGAGTCTCCCTCTTCTGATGCCTCATCATCTGCTTCACACCCAGACTCATCGACATCTCCTGCTTCAGACTCAGATATCTCACAGTCATCGTCCTCCAGGACTGTGTGGTACTCAGATATCTCAACATCACCCTCTTCCGCTGTTTCGTACTCAGATAGCGACTCTTCCGCTGTTTTGTACTCAGATACCTCAGACTCATTGTCATCCACGATTGTGTGGTCCTCCGATATCTCAACATCACCCCCTTCCGCTGTTTCGTACTCAGATAGCGACTCTTCCGCTGTTTTGTACTCAGATACCTCAGACTCATCGTCATCCACGATTGTTTGGTAGTCAGATGTTTCAGAGTGAGATGGTTCATCCTTATGGAGCCACTCAGACTCTTCGATGCCCGGTTTGTTGAGAATGCTGCGCATTCGGCTGAGCAGCTCAGCAGCGAACTTCTTCACTGCTTGCTTCCTCCTTGTGTCTTCACGCAATGACACCCAGGTGATGCCTTCCTCTAAAATTGCGGGACAAATATTTCATGAGTCAAAAAAGCCAAAAAAATAATACATAGAAAAATAAAATAAACACAGTACAGTACACCTCAAACACACGTCAACCTAAGGTTAAAACTGGTTTGTACAGCACCCGGTCTCCTTCTTTGAACATCCAGGATTTGCGGCGGTGTGGAGCCCAGATGTTGGCGCTTCAGGAGCTCATCCTGCAAAAATACGATAATAAATTTATAAAATGTAGATGTTGTTATTGTGGATTATTTTGTGATATTCTGTCTCTCGATGTTAAAATGTACCTATGATTAAAATTCTACACAGTTCCATTCTTTGTAAGTGGGCAAACCTACAAAATCAGCAAGGGATCAAATAATTATTGCTCCCACTGTAAGTAAAGCTTTAAGTGTGTTAGTTCCGTAGCTAGTTATTATAAAGCATGCATTCATACTTTGAGCAAAGATGGAAAGATATTTTGGTCTCACCGGGCAAGTATCGCAGGGCTGGTTGGTGTTGGTGATGGCATACTCGGAAGAGACAGGGATGGTGTTCCTGCTCTCCTCCATCTTGGAATGGAGGTCCTGCTCCGCCTTCATAATTTCCAGCTGGCTCTCCATCTCGGCATCCTTATGGACCAGGCTGATGGTTTCCGGCCCCTGTTCACCCCTCCTGGGGACCCAGTTATTCTGAAAGAGATAAGAGAAGGGACCTGGTACCCAATACTTCCATACTAACTTGCAATGGAAGAGATGACACAATGGTAGGAAATTATGAAACATAGGCAGAAAAGTAGAAAAGGTAGGTAGAAAACAGGGAAGAAGGGAGGAAAGGATTTCTAAACAACTATGAACTGAGGCCAGAACTGAAGTAACGGTGTGCTACCTGTCTCAGATCCATCACATCTTGTAAGATGAAGCGTAATCGGGATGTGGTCTTCTCCTCTTTTATGACCTGGTTCATCTTACAGAAGTACCCATCCATTTGGGGCTGCAGACACAGAAGACAGAAGTGAACTTGTATCCATTTTTGTGTGTGTATTGTCACGACTACCTAGCTCACAGTAGCAATGGCATAGGGGAGACCACACCGATTCAAAGTTCAAATCAGAATCATTTATTAAATCATATGCTTCCAAAAGATCAGTAAGTCTAGGCAAACAAAAATGTCGTGAAAGTCAGCAAAATGTAATGAAATGCAAAAAGAGAGGTGAGGGGAAAGATTAGAGAAAGGAGCTGCAGCCAGCCCTCGTAGCACAGGGCCAGAGCAGCAACGAGAGAGAGAGAGAGAGAGAGCTGCCATGCAGGAACTGGTTTTAAACTCCCCAATCATTAGCCACAGTGGCTAGCCAGCACAGCTCCCCCTGCAGACCGGTAGGGAGAGACTCCGAAATGTATTATGTGAAGCCAGGTAGAGTGAGGCGGACCCAGCATGGCAAAGTCGGGCGTGACAGTATACAATAAGTGTTTAAGCATGACAGATATAGCCATGCAGTATGATACCTTGATGTCCTCGTAGTCCAGGATTGAGCCAGTGGTTGCAAGTAGGCCGCAAATACACTCCAATGCCTCCTCACTCTGGCTGTCCAGAAACGTGCCGATGTACGCATGAATGACGACTTCCCTCACCATGCCAAGCTTGAAGAGTTCCCCAAGGAACGTCATGCTACCCACTGCCCGCCGGCGGTGGGCGGTGACCTTGGCCTCAAGCTCTATCAAATCAAGTCTCCCTTTAGCCTGGGCACGAGGTGTGGTGGGTGAGGAGGTTGAGAACAGAGAGAGAGAAGGCAACATCAGAACAGCACACAAAACAGACATGATGAGCAAACTACCATCTCTGCCTATCAAGAAAGATATGAGTGTGAACACGTTCACCCTACAGTGGATTTTGTGAACTTATTGGGCAATTAGAGCACTTAGGACAAAATTATCGGCTTCTTCACAGGCAATACTCTTACCAGTCCATCCATCCCCATAACAAAATAAACAAGCCATGGATCCAAACTAATTTAGTCCATGTACACATTCCTGCCTGTGGTTACCATGCTAGTGGCTTTTAGGTCCTGCCATTCCTTCTGCAGGATCCGGCCATTGACCTTCCAAAATTCCTTCCGGCAGAGATGCAGCATCAGCAACCGGAAGTTCAGTTGGAATGTGGGATTAAGGCAGGGGACAGTGACCTGAGGGAGAAATTAAAAGATCGGATTCCATAACCCGCAGAGGACACTCACTAATAAAGTGACAGTGGAGGTACATTTTTGTACTTCAAGGACGTACCCAAATGTACCCTGAAAGTACAGTAATATTCTCTTTGGGTACAAATTAGTATGTTTTCCAAGTAAAAATGGTACAAATTAATATTTTATATATATACGGTACCGCCACAGTGACAAGCATTTGTGGCATTTAGGCAATTTCTGTACCTTTATTTCTAAGATAAGACAAGATACACTGTATTGAACCATGTACAGTGTCCTCTGCATTAGATAGATCTTAGCTACTTAGAAGCCTGGGAACCAACTCCAGTTCTGAAGCCAATGCTTTAGTCAAGGGCAATCAATGGCAGGAGTAAACATTTAAAAGTCAAGTGTTCCAGACTTATCCATTAGAATAGGCAACCTCTAAAGCATATACCGTAGCATGGACATAGCATACTCACTTCCTTAAGGCTGTGACACAGCAAAGCACAGGTGCTGGCGAATTTGAGCTCACAAATGGCTTTCTCAAAGATCATACTAGCAACACCCTCAAGCTGAGCCTCTGTATTAATTGAGAGCTCAGTGACTTGCTTCATGAGCCGCTCAAACTTTTGGATGGTCAGCTTGTTGAGAATGCTGCGCATTGAGCTGAACAGCTCCTCGGTCACGGTCTCCTCTGGGGCCTGTTCCCCTCCAGTCTTCTTCACCACTGGCTTCCATGCAGCCTCTGCCTTGTGAAGGTTGACGTCTTCAAGGAATGACACCCAGCTGATGCCTTCCTCTGAAATTGCGGGACAAATATTTCATGAGTCAAAAGCAAAAAAAAGAATACACAGAAAAATGTAATAAACGCACCTACATTATACCTAAACACACGTAAATCTAAAGTTAAAACTGGTTTGTACAGCACCCGGTCTCCTTCTTTGAACATCCAGGATTTGCGGCGGTGTGGAGCCCAGATGTTGGTGCTTCAGGAGCTCATCCTGCTTATACGAGTTTCGGTCATATAAACAGTTGGTGACCTTGCTGCAGCAGACCTTGATCCAATCTTGGGCGGCCATCTCAGAAGGCTGGAATGGGGTACAGAAGAAAACCCAAAAACTGCTTATTACTCCTGTTCAAGCCTATTTACTATCTGTGAATTAGTAGCTCAATTATTTCATGCTTTGCCTCAAAACCAGGGGAAGGGGAAGACATTTTTACGAAATTTATCCAAAAAGCAAGATATAGGCTAAATATAGTTTAAAAGTGTATCACAATGATGGTACATTGTGGTTTTGATTTAGACGTGCTCTAGACTGATCAGGAGGGCTTAATTTATCAAATTAGCTATGTATATCATTTGCAAAAATTAAATAAGCATTAATGAATTTTTTGAAGTCCACACATGCATTATTCTATCTTTTCTAAAGTTTTAAATGTGTTATTTCCATAGTTTGCTATGCAGCTACCTTAAGCCAGCCCTGGGATTTGCTATCAATGTCATTCCTTTCTGGTTTTATAACAATCATTTGGCCAAACTATTGGCTTAGTTACACCGGTTCATTCAAATTAAGACAAAAACTAAAAAAATGTAAGTGTGACAAATGTTAAAGTAAAATCCAAAACAGAATCCGAAAATCCGAAAATCCAAAACAGAAAAAGATACTGGGCAGCCCATCAAGATTGTGTCTAAAGTAGACTTATTGGGCCTCATGCAAAGGACATTTTCGTATTCTCAGTTTTTCGTATAAAGGGTTCATACAAATGTGCCACATCAGATTAAAAAGAAGAAGACCTCAGAAAACTGTCCTAAATTAAGATGGCCAATGGGATTAACAAGAACACGGTTAGGGTCATGGCTACCTGACTGGGTAGACTGCAGGTCTTTGATTTTTTGGCAAAACATAATATGACAGACTGTTGATCTTATTCGCCCTGAACAGTCCACTAAAATACGTTATTGAAAACATTTGAGGCGAGAAATAAGTAATGCAGTTGCTGAATCCTAATTGTATTTGATCTGCAACGCCTAGTTTGAAAGTCTGATTGAGAGTTTGACCCGAGGTTCTGCATTGCAAGTCTCTCCATAGGAGATTAATGGGAATGCGTTTACATAATTCATCAGACAGGTCGCCACCACTCGTGAATGTTGTTCCTACCTACGAAAAAAATCAAATACTAGAACACTGGTAAATGCGGAAATCGCTCAAACAAGCGATTTAATAAAGACATCAGTTAGTGAGTGGTTCTTGCACGAGCCCCAATATAAAAGTATTTTCTGAATTCCCCACAAGAATAATTGTTAATCACCATAACATTTAACTAATGAAATGTTAATATCATGTACATTGCTATAAAATGTGGCCTGCATAAAATCATAGTAACTACCAATAACCTGCATTTCGACCACTCAAACACTATATTGAGATTATATATTATTGACATAAGCCAACATGGGGAAACGTACCTTATATTATAATATATTCAAAAACGATGCACACGAACGAAAGTCTTTTAACTTCAAATGAAGGTATTAAGTGAAATGAACTGATATATGTATATATATATATAGTATATATAGATTATTGCGTCATAGGGGGACACACGGCAATCGCTCTGTACTGCTGTGTCACGCGACTGACAGCGTTCTACGTTGTCGTGGCAATCTGTGATGCCTCCAACGCCGGCTGTAATGTTCTGCATATTCACATCGTGGTTTACACAATCATACATTTTATCGTCGGTTGGACACAGCTGTCAGATAGCATGTATGCTCAACCCGTTCCCTTGCCCTGCAAAAAAATATTGACCAATTGTATTCACAACATTAGTAGTAGCTACAATCCTAGTAGCAGATAGCTTGTAGCATATACTTTTCAGTCAGTTTGGACGAACCCACATTTTTATCCCTCGTCGTTTACGTTGTGAATCAAAAAGTCATAGTCTTCTGTGAAAAACGAAGCGCAACTTCATAAAGCGACTGTCTTTTTGCAGCATGCAAGTGTGATTAAGTCCAAATCATGTGTGTTACGGCCTAGTTCGTTAACCGACCGCGACATTGTGAGTCAGTGAACACCTGCATGATCCCGTGTTCTTGAATAGGCGATGGATCGTTCTTAAGCATGTGACAATTTCCTTGACTATGTCACTCACTAACGGCAAAACATATTTTCTGCACACAGCATCATTTTTCGGTAAGACCATGACATTTTGCAACTCGGTAATCAAGTAGAGGTTTCATTTATGGCTATGATAATTAAGTGACGATCTAGCTAGCAAATTAGCTACAATGCCGAGCGGAAGTTTCCCTCGTCTTCGAAATGACTTTACGTCCAAAAGAGCTACGATATAACCAGTTAGCTCGGATATATAAGTAATCGTGGTGCCACAACATTTATTAGCTAATTATGTTGTAAAGTACCTCGTAGCTCGCTAGTTTGGACGTTACACTTGGTAAAACTGGTCCTTGCGATTTTTCAGCACACTGGTGAGTTATATGATAGAACACATTCAAAGTAAGCTTATCAGTGACAAATTGGTCCGAGCAAACTCCAGTATTAAATCTGTAAGATCTTGCCTACTAAAATTGCAAATCCACCTTTATCTTCTTTCTGTTGACAACCTTCATTTTTCTTATCCCAGGTGGGTAATAATCTTTGGCTTTGACTTCTCTCTCCCGAACAGCTCGATTTAAACAACCATAAACTAACCATAATAATGAATCTGTGTTATCGTTGTATATTTGTCCTTTGTGGTTGACCTGAGATTTAAAAAAACTATATTTTTGGCGGAAAAACAAATTGAGTCGTCCTCTGTGTATTAAGAGCGATCCATATCGCGATGGAATCTATGCATTTTTTATTTATTTATTAATACAGGCTAACATGTCCAACATTGTGCTTAAACAAGATAAAAATATGCATCTTTGAGCTGAACAGAATGGTCTTAAGCATAATAACAAATTATTTTTATTATTATTATTATTATTATTATTATTATTATTATTATTAGTTCAGGGTGGACTCCTGCCTCTTGCCCAGTGCATGCTGGGATATGCAGCGTCACACCTCCTCCAACACCCCTAAAATGCAGGTCAAAGTGCAAAGGTTATTCATGGACAGTGGTGATGGGTTTACAGTAAGGCGCCAGGGCCCAGGTGAAGGTTATTCACGGACAGTGGTGATGGGTTTACAGTAAGACACCAGGGCCCAGGTGAAGGTTATTCACGGACAGTGGTGATGGGTTTACAGTAAGACACCAGGGCCCAGGTGAAGGTTATTCACGGACAGTGGTGATGGGTTTACAGTAAGACACCAGGGCCCAGGTGAAGGTTATTCACGGACAGTGGTGATGGGTTTACAGTAAGGCGCCAGGGCCCAGGTGAAGGTCATGATAAAAGATCCACACAGCTGCTGGGCCCATAAAGGAATACACCAACATTTTGGGAAATATGCCTTTTTTTCGACTTAAATGCTCCCCTAAATGCACCTGATGAGCTGGTTGGTGCCTTGCATGGCAGCCAATCGCCGTTGGTGTGTGAGTGTGTGTGTATGAATGGGTGAATGAGAAGCATCAATTGTACAGTGCTTTGGATAAAGGCGCTATATAAATGGCAACCATTTACCATTTTAACCATTTATATACACAGGTAAATTAACTGAAATGATAAGCCGGTGTGAGTGCAATTCGTTCCAAATTTTGTGTTTCTGTAAAATATCTTTGGAACGTCTATAAAAAAATCCACATGACTAAAATTTAAAATTAATCGAAAAACAACTGCTGGACTTGCACTGATCCGTCACAGTATTTATTACTTTTATTCTGAAATGAATTATTCTATTCAAATTTGCGGTTTGTTTCCGTTTATTCTCGTTCCGTATATTGGCTTCTGTTTCATGCTGTCACTACCGGTCACTGACGACAAACTATATATGTATAACAATATGCACCATCACGTTGTACTGCTTGTACTACTGGCTCTGCTGACACCCTGCAAGTAAAGAGGTTAAACCAACTGATGACTCTGTACTCTCTGACCGGAGCCCTGTAGTGGTCAATTATCCAACAACCAGTTTCAGGGGTCCAATCGCCAATAATCCATTATCACTGTTGTAGCATCAGAATAATCCTGACAAAAAAGAAACAAGAGTGATGAAAAAAGGTTTTATGTGCGCATCTTTTTATTTTAATTCTTGTTTTTTTTTTTTTTACAGTGACACTTTACATTAATATACATGTATATACATCACACCAAATTTACATAATTTTAAAAATAATTCAAAACAATCCTGTAAAAATCAAATAAGTTCTTGCATCACAGCCATGACTTCAGAGGGACAGTTCTCAGATGGACTCTAAGATGGTCGCCAACAGAGGACAAATGGGACATAAAGATGGCCGCCCAGGACAAGCATGAATTACTCAGCTCACTCATCACATCAAGTGACCGGCATCCCTACCACCACAAGGAAAGGCCTTTTCCTCTGAAAAACCAGCTTCTCAACATTACAACCCCATTAATATTGCCAAACACACACACACACATACACACACACACACACACACGCATACAAATTGAAACCATAGCTCAGCTTATTCCAGTGAATGTGGATGTGTTACATAAAGTTACAGGTAAAAATAAAATCCAGTTAACTCTGCTCTACACACACAAAAATACAGTTGGCGCCTACCGTTCTGTGTGCAGTACTGACATCTTTGAGAAGTGATGCTTTAGTTTGCAGCACTGACACACACTGACCTGAGGTGATGCCTTTATGAAAGCCAACATTTCCCTCAGCAGTACTGACACTAAACAAAGGGTCAAATTGTTTTAGATTCAAATACTTTTCTTTGCTCAATTGATCATGCCTGGTGCCACTGAACCAACAGAGAGGACCGGAAGGTGCACTTATTGATAGTATTGCATAGGTTCCAATACACCAGACAAGCTCAGTAAAATATTTAAATCCAAAATGGTTACATACCCGGGTCTGACTGTCTGAAACACACACGCGGCAGTCGGACATCGTATCCACTTTAGAGAAAGGTGTGTAAGGTTGCCGTTAGCGACCAAGACAGCAGTGGCACAGACAGTTATGGAGCGGATTCCTTGGACTCATTAAACTTAACCCATTAAATCCAGTCCTGACAGAGGGAGGGGTCATTTTAGGCACCCCCCCCCCCCCTTCCAAATCACGACACCATTTACAATTACAGAGGCGCAACAGCACATTTTCAAGAATAGCTGTGGTGAATACTCGACAACAAAAAAAAATTGGTATGGTGAAGAAAAATTGGCTTGTTCTTCACCACACACTAGACACCACTAATGAGATGGCAACACAAAGCAGAGATCCTCTGTGTGTCTGCTGGTTTTAACACGGTTTAGGAAGCACATTCAGTGGGTTTAAACACACCTGTGCCCCTTCCCCCGTCCCCGAAATTACACAAACACACAAGCTGCGTGAAAATTTTTTCTTTGCCATACAGACACCCACACACTCTCGCACACACACACACACAGCCGCGACCCTACACGCACACACACACACACACACACACACACACACACACACAGCCGCGACCCTACACGCACACATACACACGCTCATGTACACACACACCAGGGCTCTACAGTACTCCCATTGGCGTGTGCCAACTGGAAACTATGAATTGAGATGCATTAGTGTTCCTTAATTTTTCAACATGTGCTCCTTGAAAAAATGTTAGCCTACAGCCCTGCACACACTCACTCCCTCTCAGACACACACACACTCACTCACTCTCAGACACACGCACGCACGCGTACACACACATACACACACTCACTCTCAGACACACGCACGCACATGCACGTGCGCACACACACACTCACTCTCAGACACAGACACACGCACGCACGCACGCGCACACACACTCTCAGACACGTGCACGCGCACACTCTCACTCTCACTCTCACTCACACACAGGAAGGTCATATTATTGCATGCAAAAACAGCGCTTTGCTCATTTCATGCACTAACACATACAGTAGAAAGGCGTGTCCGATACGAGAAAAGACCACACGAAACAGCACAGCACAGGCCACGCCCCCTCACCAGCGATGTCAGAGTGACACCAGAAAGGGGTGTGGCAACCATAAGCTACAACCTCGTTTTACCGTGAAGAGCAAAACCTTCCACTTGGCACGAGCCGATCAGCGATCAGCAGTTCAGCGCCGCCCATCAGATGACCACTGACCAATGTCCACCCAGAACCTCTTCTTCTACTGGAAGACTACAATTGATGTTTTCTTTTCATAAGAAAAAAAAAACGAATGTAAAAATGTCAGATATCTACATTAAATAAAAGCTCCAGTGATCCAGTTGCTCCAGTTCCTTCGCGAGTCACGACGCGGGCGAAATCGTGTAAACGCGCGTCAGAAAGGCGATCAGGGAGGAGTCCACGTTCCTCCACATCCCACCAGGTTTGGCAAGCTGTGGTACTCATCACTGCCTCCGTGGCACTCCCACCACCGGCCCAGCAGGTGTCAGTAGTCAGCCACAGGCCACTCCGACTCCGTCAGTCAGTTCCAGTGAAGAACAGGGAGGATATGAAAGTAAGGTGTTTCCAGCTGATAAGACTACTCTACTGTAAGGGACTCCACACAGCTGTTTCTCAGGAGGTGGATTCTCACACCCAGGAGCCAGAGGGACTCACAGACAGAAGAGGCGGGGTTTAGCGGAACTGGGGTTCCTTCCTCTCTCCTATAGGGCACCAGGGATCCCGCCCATTTTAATATTTTGGATAAGGATTCAGGGGAGGAGTCTGATTGGAGGAGGAGTTAGGAGAGGAGCCTGATTGGATGAGGAGCTGGGGGAGGAGTGTGACTGGGGGAGGGAGCTGGGGGAGGCGGGTGATTGGGGGAGGGAGTGGTGAGGAGGCGTGTGATTGGGGGAGGGAGTGCTGAGGAGGCGTGTGATTGGGGGAGGTGTTTGGGCTCCTTCATGGCGTCTGCGACCCCGCCCATCTGAAGTTTCCCAGCAGGCTTTGCACGCCCTTCTTGACGCTGCTGCCGACGCGGCGAGCCACAGAGTCTGGAGGCCCGGGGAGGCAGGAGCCCGAGGGGGGGGGGCGCGCGTCCAGACACTTCTGATACCGCAGCTGGGGGTCAAATACACATTACCATCACACATTACCATCACACATTACCATCACACAGTACCATCACACAGTGTACTCTACACACATTACCATCACACAGTGTACTCTACACACATTACCATCACACAGTGTACACTACACACATTACCATCACACAGTGTACTCTACACACATTACCATCACACAGTACCATTACACAGTGTACACTACACACATTACCATCACACAGTGTACTCTACACACATTACCATCACACAGTGTACACTACACACATTACCATCACACAGTGTACTCTACACACATTACCATCACACAGTGTACTCTACACACATTACCATCACACAGTACCATTACACAGTGTACACTACACACATTACCATCACACAGTGTACTCTACACACATTACCATCACACAGTGTACACTACACACATTACCATCACACAGTGTACTCTACACACATTACCATCACACATTACCATTACACAGTGTACTCTACACACATTACCATCACACAGTACCATTACACAGTGTACACTACACATATTACCATCACACAGTGTACTCTACACACATTACCATCACACAGTGTACACTACACACATTACCATCACACAGTGTACTCTACACACATTACCATCACACATTACCATCACACAGTGTACTCTACACACTGCACTTCACACCTCATTCACGCATTACAATCACATCTTTACCCAGTCTGACTCCATCCACACCATCACCACCAGTACTGTAGGCTAGTATGACCGGGGGGGGACCCTGGAGGGGCGGGGCTCACCATGCACGCCGCCTGCACGGCCTCTGATAGGCTGGCCGCGTTGGGCTCGCACCAGAACATGTGACAGATGAAGTCCCCCGGGCCCTCGGCCATGATGAAGGCAAAGGAGCGGACGTCCTTCCCCACGCCCATGAAGGACAGGAAGCGCACGCGGCACTCCGACATCACTTCCTCTGTCTGCAGCAAAGCCAACGCAGAACGTGTCAGCGGGGCAGTGAAGAGCCAAAGAAAAAACAACAACATCCAGACGGAACTTTCACTGCCTTTCTTGGGTATTTAGGAGTTCTATCAAGAAAGAGCCTCCATCTTATATCCATGTCTTAATCCTCCAATGTACAACACATCCCAGTATTTCTTCTGTGGTTTAGTCATGTTCTACACGTACAACTGTAATTTGGCACATCTGAACCTACTAATAAGCAGCTAAGAAACATCTCTAACTGTTGAATGAGGTGTGCTTTGTTAGGGAAACCTACAGGATAGTAGATCTCTGGGAACAGGGTATGACAGCCCTGCTCTAGCTGTTGAATGAGGTGTGCTCTGTTAGGGTTGGAGTGAAAACCAACAGGACGGTAGATCTCCGGGAACAGGGTTTGACATTCAGTGAAAGAAGGCGGAACAATTTCCTCTGTCGCCGTGGCAACTCACAGGTGCGCAGGCGGGTCAGGTGACCTCACCTGTGTGCAGCGTATGGTGAGGGTGGCCGACGCCACGTCCACGGTCACCGGCGTCCAATCGGGCTTCTCCTTCGCCTTCAGCGCCGTCTCCAAGGCAACGTTCACTGTGTCCACACCTGGGGAGAGACAGCACTGACATCATCAACATGCAATGCGCCAGGAGCACACCTGGGGAGAGACAGCAGTGACATCATCAACATGCGACGCACCAGGAGCACACCTGGGGAGAGACAGCAGTGACATCATCAACACGCGACGCGCCAGGAGCACACCTGTCGGACACGTGAGAGGACACGAGCCTCGCTCCCGTGTACACGCACACGGCATGCACACGCAACGCGTGACCACTGACACGGACACCACACATGGCATCATCACACGGTTCCACAGGTCTATAGCCCAGGAGCCAAAAACGCCTGTGTGAACACAGGATAAGCTCGCTCTGGGTTATCCTGAGCCTGGGGGGCCAAAGATAGCCTAGGCCTAACTACAGAACAGGGTGACAATGCCTCGTGTCAGATTTCCCATAGGGCTTTATTACATTACATCACATTAATGGCATTTGGCAGACGCTGTTATCCAGAGCGACAAACAGTTGATTAGACTAAGCAGGAGACAATCCTCCCCTGGAGCAATGCAGGGTTAAGGGCCTTGCTCAAGGGCCCAACGGCTGTGCGGATCTTATTGTGGCTACACCGGGGATCGAACCACCGACCTTGCGGGTCCCAGTCATGCACCTTAACCACTACGCTACAGGCCGCCCCACTTACGGGTTCATGGGCAGCACACCGGACACCGGAGCGCACGCGACAGACGAGATCAGCCCCTCTGATGAAGCTGACCATCACTACAAAATGGCCGCCTCTGGCCATCACTACAAAATGGCCGCCTCTGGCCATCACTACAAAATGGCCGCCTCCAATGAGACCGCTCCTGAACTGACACACTGATGAGGCCGGTGTTCACACACAGCTCACAGCACAGATTCAGGACTGAAGGAGAAAGGGTCCATTTGCAAATCCCATCAGGCAGCTTCCTCGTGAGCAACAACACGCTCACCCAGCTCAGTCCCACCAGTGCTACAGAGCCCCGCCGCCCTGGACGACTCCACACAACCGGCAGACACGTTTCAGGGTCACCGTCTAACTGCGCTTTCCCGTTTACCCAATGACTTCCCACCTTTTGTCTGTCCCCCGGACAGGGAAAAAAGTACAAGCCATCAAGCCATTTGCGCCCAGTTGCTTTTTGCAGGCTGCTTAAAATAAAAGTCACCAAACAAGAGGACAATATAATTTAGAGATGACTAGACGATTAGTACAAGATTGAAGGTTATTATACTACTGCACTAAGCGAACAGGTAGAGGAAAACAGTAAGGCTGAAGGTTATTATGCTATCATGCTATGCTAACAGGGAGATGATTAGAGCAAGGTTATTATGCCAACACGCTATGCTAACAGGGTAAGTTACAGTACGTTTATGCTATCGTGCTATGCTAACAGGTAGAAGAAAGAAAAGAGCATTCCTTACCGAAGCGTTCCTTACCTACGGGTTTGGCCACTGGCACGTTGCCAAGGTAACACACCTGGAAGCGCTGGAACAGCTCGTTCTTTGGAGCAGGGAATTCTGGGAAGACAGAGGAAGGGACGGCGAGGAGAGAGGGAGACACAGAGAGGGGGAGAAATGTAAATAATAATCATAAAAACCTTATGAAAACATATAAATATTAAACTACAGAGAGGCTGAGTTTGACAGCGAGCAGACCCTCCAGCTGTGTGGAAGCTCGGTTACCCTGAAAGGGAATCTCCACCAGTTTGGAGGGGTCGATGTCGAGCCGACCGAGGCAGGGCCTGGAGGACTTCCTCTTCGCCATGATCTGCAGAGAGACGAGAGTTCAGAGAGATAAACCCTTTAAAAACCTGAGGGCAGGGGAGCATCAGAGCCAAGAGGCAGGGCAGGTGAGCATCACAGCCAATAGGAGGTGGGGAGGTGAGCATCAGGGCCAATCGGACGCGGGGCAGGTGAGCATCAGAGCCAATCGGACGCGGGGCAGGTGAGCATCAGAGCCAATCGGACGCGGGGCAGGTGGGCTGTCGCGGGCAGAGGAGCTCACCTTGGAGCACACGTTGTGCATGCTGGTGGCGATGTTCTTGGCGGGCGTGTCGCAGCGGAACACGTGACACTTCAGCACCTGGGTGGGCTTGTCCCGCGCCACGTACGCAAAGTCCCTGGAGACACACGGCAACGGTTAGCACGCCAGCCAATCACAGCGCGGCGGCCATGTTACAGAGGATGAGGATGATGAGGAAGTTGAGCAGCCATGTTGGTAATGGAGTTTAGCACAGCGTAAACAGATGAGTGTGAATGGAAACCATTTAATTGAAATATAGGACCCAGAATTGCCATTCTGACAGGGTGAAAGGAAATAAACAGAACAGTAATTATCCTACAAATGCTTCTCCAGTGTTACAGAGGTTTAAGGAGTTACAGGAGAGAAGAGGAAAGTGCTCTATGAACCAATTCTGACACCTACCAGCGAGGGCTGGGCGATATAGCCATCGCGGTATAAAATCTTTTTTTTTGAAGCTCAGTAGCGACCATCTCTGGCATGTGGTGTTAGATTCCTTGCAGTGTGTATTATTTAATCACAAGTGAAATGCTTCCGGCGAAAGAAACGTCATTTGTGTCTTTTCAATGTTGATGTCACAGCAACAGGGCCATCTTGTTTAAAACATGACTACAAGGATTTAGAGCAAAAATGCAAGCGATGTGTTTCTCAAAACTAATGGGCAGGTTAAGCAACATTGCAGAGATAAAGGTGAGGTCTTTTCTCCCCGGAGGCATTTCCCTGAAGCTTGGAGATGTGCTGCCGTCTGAGGTGATCTGAGACGAGAAGAACGAAGCCTCCCGCCACCTGCCAGAGACGGCTCTTATTGCGCTGAAAAAACCATTCCATGTACCGCGATGGCTATATCGAAAGAAAGATTGCCTACTGGCTGTACCGACTCTTTTACAGGTTTACAGAGATATGGATTTCATGGCTCATGGATTCCGA
Source organism: Conger conger (assembly GCF_963514075.1). Taxonomy (NCBI): domain Eukaryota; kingdom Metazoa; phylum Chordata; class Actinopteri; order Anguilliformes; family Congridae; genus Conger; species Conger conger. The sequence goes on from NC_083766.1 coordinate 61,782,503, forward strand.
GAAACCATGGGATGAGGAACATTCCGGAATGGAAGAGGAGGGTTACCCTGACAACCACAACAGTCACGGTTCTAAGGGTGGGGTGTGTGTGTGTGTGTGTGTGCGCGCGAGTGTAATGTGTGTGAGTATGTCCGCGTGTGCCCGTGTAATGAGTGAGTGTGTGTGTGTGTGTGTGTGTGAGGGAGTGTGTGTGTGTGTGTGTGTGTGTGTGTGTGTGTGTGTGTGTGTGTGTGTGTGTGTGTGTGAGAGAGTGTGTGTGCGTGTGTGTGTATGTGTGAGTGTATGTGTGTGTGTGTGTGAGGGAGTGTGTGTGTGAGTGTGTGTGTGAGTGTGAGTGTGTGTGTGTGTGTGTGAGTGCAGTACACTACCTCTCCCTGTGTCCACAAGGCAGCAGGTTAGAAAGGAGGAAGATTCAGCAGAAAAACAAAAGAAGAATCAAATCATCTGAAGAACTCAGGAAATTGACAAACTGACACTTTCCCAAACTTCTTAAAAATAAATTAAAAAGCAAACATGTAATCTACCAAGAAAATAACACTAAACAACAAAATAAAATAAAAACGTATCCAGTGTGTTGGCAAAAAAAGAAAATAGAGAACTAACAATAAAGCATAAAATGAACATGCAAGTCTCTACCTCGTCCACCAGAGGGCAGCAGAGGCCTCAGGCGGGTCTGACATGAGGTAATGCCTCTGGCACGTGAGCCAGTGATTCACAGTGAGGTCAGAGCCACGGTATAAATACACAAATGCCTCCTCAGCACTAAATCAGGCCAGTAAAAGCACATCACGCTCTGGACTGGCTCATATACACACACAGGGAATTTACTGAAAGTCACTACATTTAGTCATTTAGCAGACGCCTTTAATCCAAAGTCATTCACAAGCACATAAGTTGCTCAGCAAGTGAAAATCATCAAACCCATAAATAGTTAGGGTTAGGGTTAGTGCAGTGCAGTCATGAACAAAAACCATCAGAATTGGTGCAGATTTTTCATGCAGACTGAGCCCTCCCCCTCAGGTTTTCGGGGTATAGACTGAGCCCTCCCCTCAGGTTTTCGGGGTATAGACTGAGCCCTCCCCTCAGGTTTTCGGGGTATAGACTGAGCCCTCCCCTCAGGTTTTCGGGGTATAGACTGAGCCCTCCCCTCAGGTTTTCGGGGTATAGACTGAGCCCTCCCCTCAGGTTTTCGAGGTATAGACTGAGCCCTCCCCTCAGGTTTTCGGGGTATAGACTGAGCCCTCCCCTCAGGTTTTCGGGGTATAGACTGAACCCTCCCCTCAGGTTTTCGGGGTATAGACTGAGCCCAGTCCTCAGGTTTTCGGGGTATAGACTGAGCCCTCCCCTCAGGTTTTCGGGGTATAGACTGAGCCCTCCCCTCAGGTTTTCGGGGTATAGACTGAGCCCTCCCCTCAGGTTTTCGGGGTATAGACTGAGCCCTGTCCTCAGGTTTTCGGGGTACAGACTGACCTGCCGTTGTCACGGCCCACGCCCCAGACGCGGATGCTGACGATGGGCTGGGCGTGCAGGAGGTTCTGATCCAGTGGGTCCATCAGCTTCAGAGTGTCATCCTCCAGAACCAGCAGCATGTCCTTACCCTGCAGAACACACACACACACACACACACACACACAGGTTAATACCCACACTAACAACCTTACCCTGCAGAACACACACACACACACACACACACACACACACACGCACAGACAGGTTAATACCCACACTAACAACCTTACCCTGCAGAACACACACACACACACACACAGGTTAATACCCACACTAACAACCTTACCCTGCACGCACACACACACAGACAGACAGACAGACAGACAGACAGACAGACAGACAGACAGACAGACAGACAGACAGACAGACAGACAGACAGACAGACAGACAGACAGACGCACGCACGCACGCACGCACAGACAGACAGACACACACACGCACACACAGACAGAGACACACACACACACACACACCTCTCCCCAGATGCCCACGGTATCGTGCAGGTTGTGTTTGTGGTAGGACAGCTGGCGAATGCAGTTGTTAACGGCAACACTGCTCTTTCCAGGAGCCATTTCCTCCTCAGAGATCTCCACCCAACCCAGCGAGCGCACTGCAAAGCACTGTGGGTAGAGAGGTACAGGGTCAGAGAGAGAGAAAGAGAGAGAAAGAGAGGAGAGAGAGAAGAGACAGAGGGAGGGAGGGAGAGAGTGGGAGAGAGGTTACCTTTGACTCCAGGTCAGTGTTGAGTGAGGTCAGTTTCTTCTGCTCCTCTGACTGTGAGCTGCTGTACGGATAGGGAGAGAGACAGTGAACACACACACACACACACACACACACAATAAGAACATTTCCATAAAATAACAAACTGCAATAAATATACACTAAACAAAACAAAGATATTTCTGTGTAAACAGACATGAATATTGAAATCAGAAGGGGGTTGGGTTAGGATTAGGGCTTAGGGTTAGGGGTTATGGTCTTGGTGAGGTTTATGTGTGTGTGAGAGTGTGTGTAGGTGTGTAGGCGTAACGCAGGTTTAGGGGGTAGGGGGTAGGGGATAGGGGATAGGGGGTAGGGTTAGGGGATAGGGGGTAGGGGATAGGGGGTAGGGGGTAGGGTCAGGGGATAGGGGGTAGGTGGTAGGGGTATGGGTAGGGGGTAGGGTTAGGGGATAGGGGGTAGGGGATAGGGGATAGGGGGTAGGGGGTAGGGTCAGGGGATAGGGGGTAGGGGGTAGGTGGTAGGGGGTAGGGGGTATGGATAGGGGATAGGGGGTAGGGACTGGGGGTAGGGGGTAGGGATAGGGGGTAGGGTTAGGGGATAGGGGGTAGGGGTAGGGGGTAGGGATAGGGGTAGGGTTAGGGGATAGGGGGTAGGGTTAGGGGATAGGGGGTAGGGGGTAGGGGGTAGGGGTAGGGGATAGGGGGTAGGGGTAGGGGGTAGGGGGCAGGGCGTAGGGGATAGGGGGTAGGGGGTAGGGGGTAGGGCGTAGGGGTTAGGGGTAGGGGGTAGGGTTAGGGGTAGGGGGTAGGGTTAGGGGTAGGGGGTAGGGTTAGGGGATAGGGGGTAGGGGGTAGGGTTAGGGGATAGGGGGTAGGGGATAGGGGGTAGGGGTTAGGGATAGGGGGTAGTGGGTAGGGGATAGGGGGTAGGGGGTAGGGGGTAGGGCGTAGGGGTTAGGGGTAGGGGGTAGGGTTAGGGGGTAGGGGGTAGGTTGTACCTCAGGTTGATGGAGGCGTAACGCAGGGTCGCTCCCTCAAACTCCTTCAGGCTTCTGTCCGGCGCCACGTCTTCCTCCTGAGTCACAATCGCCATGACGACAAGGTGAAGGAGAGCGTCATTAGGCAACGTCTGAGTGTGAGGCTTCAGACTCAGCCAAACAGTGATCAGATCTGGCCTTGATGCCACTCTCTGAACCAATCAGCTATTAGACTGTCCATGCCTCTCACCTTCCAGATGTCAGCATCATCAAACTTGTTTGGCCGAGAAACGCCCCTCCATGTCAGCTATCACACACGCACACGCACACGCACACGCACACACGCACACACGCACACACACACACACACACACACACACACACACACACACAGAAAGGAAAGGGGGGAAAGGGATTGTCAGTTTTAAACAGCCAGCTTGATACCGAAGGGTACATTTCAGCCAGCTGTAGACTGGTGACATTTATTTAATCTTAAAGAAAGCAGCTTTCCTGAATCTGGGTCACCATTAAACACACACAGCCAGACGACCTATTTTACCAAAGAACACACCAGAGGAAGCTGAAGATCACAGATGTGATTTAAAATGGAAGATAACAGATCTCAAGGATGGGGGCCCTCGGCAGGCCAGGGCTGGCAGATGGTTTCAGGGGGGCCATTCTTCTGAATTCATGGAGAAATAATGATTCTTTCAGGCCTGAAATATCTCTGGAGCCACAAGTGTTTGGCTTTTATTAATGAACATTCTCTCCTACTATCGGCTGTTGAGAGTGTAATAGCTCTTTCTTGGGCGTGTGCGTGTGTGACTGTGTGTGTGTCAGAGTATATGTGAGTATATGTGAGTATATGTGAGTATATGTGAGTGTATGTGAGTGTATGTGAGTATATGTGAGTATATGTGAGTATATGTGAGTATATGTGAGTATATGTGAGTGTATGTGAGTATATGTGAGTATATGTGAGTGTGTGCGAGTGTGTGCGAGTGCGTTAATGAGCGTGTGTATCTGAGTATATGTGAGTGTGTGTGCATGACACACCTTAACCAGCAGTCTCTGGTATGTTCAGATAAGTAGGCTCTTACTGCACAGTCACATGGTGGAGCTCACACAGGCTATGGACAACACACACACGCGCACACAGACACAGACAGACACACAGACACACACACATTCACAGACACACATAGAAACACACACAGACAGACATAAACGCACACACAGAGACAGACAGACACACAGACACACACACATTCACAGACACACATAGAAACACACACACACAGACATAAACGCACACACAGACACAGACAGACACACAGACACACACACATTCACAGACACACATAGAAACACACACAGACACACACAGACAGACATAAACGCACACACAGAGACAGACAGACACACAGACACACACACATTCACAGACACACATAGAAACACACACAGACACGCACACAGACAGACACACACACACACACATAGACAGACACAGACACACACACACACAGACACACACAGAGACAGACAGACAGAGACAGAAACACAGACACAGACACACACACAGACACATACAGATACACACAGACACACACACACACACACAGAAACACATACACAGACACATACAGACACACACACACACAGAAACGCACACATAGACACATACACACAGACGCACACAGAGACACACACACACACACACACACACACACACACAGACACACACAGAGACACACACACACCTCGGGCTCCTCGGTGGGCGTGATGGCGGGGGACATGGAGGAGGGGTCCCGCCGGGCCCCGCCCTCCTCCAGCGGTGAGGGGGGCTCCCATTGGGTGGTGCCCGTGGGGATGTGCCAATAGTACGTCCCCGAGGTGTCCCGAACCCGCATCCACCCCGCCGGCAAATCTGAGTCCGTCTCAAAAGCACTGTGGTCCCAGTACGACTCTGAGAGAGAGAGAGAGAGGGGGGGGGGGGGGGGGTCAGCACTGAGGGTGGGGCAATGACTCAGCCAATCACACGCTTTCCCTCCCGTCTATAACCGCATCCCTTCCCCATTGCTAAAAAGTGACTTTCTAGACTGACTATTTTAATGAAGGTTAATGTTGGGCCTGTTTTCTATTGAACACACAAAGAATGATTTCACAAAGTCGGAGCAGAACTGGAGTGGAGGAAAGACCCTACACCACCCCGACGCCCTGAATCCCCGTACCTGGGTCCCCTGTCGGGGTGCAGTCCCCAGGGCTGTCCTGGGACAGGGAGGCCCAGCTGGCCTCCTCATCGCTGGGGGCCCCCACCTGGCCCTGGAACAGCAGGCACGGGCCCCTGCTCCCGAAACAGCCCCCCTCCCTCCGAGACTCGCTGTGGCTCAAGGTGTCCGAGGAGGAGTCAGCGTCCGGATCCTTCTCTCCGTCTCCGGGGCTCGGAACAGTGTCCCCCTCTCCCTCCACCCCCTCCTCTCTCTCCTCTCCTCCCTCCTTCTCCTCCTCCCGTTGCCGTGCCGACGGGGCGGACGTGTCGATGACTAGCGGCTCATTGGCTGCGTTCTTGGCCTCCAGCTCTGAGCACAGCTCCCTCAAGCTCTTCTCCTTCTCCTCCTCCTCTTTCTTCTCCTCCCCGGCCAATCCCTCCTTCTGGTCGTGGTTCTGGTAGCGGTTGCAGTTCAGGTCCTGCTGCTTCTCGGCCACCTTGCGGAGCTGGTTCTGACCCTCTTTGACCCACTTGGTGTTGCTGTTGCCGCCGCCTCCTACAAGCTCCTGCGTGTAGACATCGAATTCAGGAGAACAGGTGAGTGGGGGGTGGGGGAGTGAGTGTTTGGGAGAGGGGGGTACAGGTGAGTGGGGGGGGTGAGTGTTTGGGAGAGGGGGGTACAGGTGAGTTTTTGGGAGGGGGTGAGGGGTACAGGTGAGTGGGGGGTGGGGGGGTGAGTGTTTGGGGGGTGGTGAGGGGTACAGGTGAGTGTTCGGGAGGGGGGGGGTACAGATGAGTTTTTGGGAGGGGCTGAGGGATACAGGTGAGTGTTTGGGAGGGGGTGGGGGTACAGGTGAGTTTTTGGGGGTGGGGGTACAGGTGAGTTTTTGGGGGTTGGGGGTACAGGTGAGTGGGGGGTGGGGGGTGGGGGAGTGAGTGTTTGGGAGAGGGGGATACAGGTGAGTGGGGGGTGGGGGAGTGAGTGTTTGGGAGAGGGGGGTACAGGTGAGTGGGGGGTGGGGGAGTGAGTGTTTGGGAGAGGGGGGTACAGGTGAGTTTTTGGGAGGGGCTGAGAGGTACAGGTGAGTTTTTGGGAGGGGCTGAGGGGTACAGGTGAGTGGGGGGTGGGGGGGTGAGTGTTTGGGGGGTGGTGAGGGGTACAGGTGAGTGTTTGGGAGGGGGTGGGGGGGGGACAGGTAAACTCACCTGGCTCCCTCGGCGAGCCGCCAGGTTCTCTTGGTTCCTCTGCTGATTGGCCGCGCCCTCGTCGACGCCCACCATGCTGCCGTTGGCCGGGCTCAGGTGGGCGCGGCGGTTTTTCGGCGAGGAGGAAGAGGAGGAGGTGGACGACGAAGAGGCGGTGCCCTTGGCCTTGCCCTTGCAGCTCAGCTCGGCCTCGATCCTCACGCCGTGCGGGGAGCGGAGGTCGAAGGTCAGCGAGGGGGACGAAGATGAGGTCACAGACACCGCGTTCTGATTGGCCAGGTCTGACGGCTCCTCCAGTGACATGGCACAGAGCAGGCAGGCGAGGAGAGAGGCCGAAGGCAGGAGCGTCGGCCAACTAGGACAGGGAAGAGACACGGGAGAGACATCAGCCCGGGAACGACCACGGTGTGGCAGGGAACTGGGGCATCCCTAAATTCACCTGCCGACGCGGCGAGAGGGACACAAACTCAGCATCACGGGGCCGGCGTCCATTTCCCACCCTGCTCTTAACCCGCGGAGAACCACAGAGCCGGCTGTCTTTCCACTGTCCGTCATTTTATCTGTTAAAGCGGCAGATTACCCCGTGTGTGTGTGTGCGTGTGTGTGTGCGAGTGTGTGCGTGTGCGTGCGTGTGTGTGTGCGTGTGTGCGTGTGAGAAAGTAAGAACCAGCACTGCGTTGTGGCGCATCGCAGGTATGAAATGCAGCAACCCCCCCCCCCCACACACACATACATACACATCCAATGCAAAGTAACCAGCACTATAGTTTATCAAGCTGTGGTGATAGATTAAATGATATTTAATTATATAAAGCAAATAAGATAATATAGCCTATAGCCATTTTTTTTTTTTTTGCATAAGGACAATTTCCATATTGTCCTGGCCACGACATTGTTTGTCACTTCAATGTTCTTTTTGGGTTTTTTTTAAACACTCGTTTGTGTTTAAAATTATTATTTGTAATTACATAATTATTACAGACTGACATCAGAACAAATGGTCGGGCAAAAGAACGGAGACATTGACACGATCCAAATCCAAAGAGCTAGCCAGGATGCCGGGCCGGTGGCAAAGCATGAGAATTAATATATTTTGCAGCCAAAACATGATTTATGTTGTATGCGCCAATATCCAGAGTAGCCAACAGTTAACGTTAGCGGATAGGCTTCCTCGCTAACATTTTCAGGTAAATTCGTTTCCCCAAAGCGCAAAGCCAAATGTTAGCCAAATGCGTGTTAAATGCCGAGGTTGCTGGCGAGCTAGTTTAGGTATTTTCTCGTAAATAGTGTCGAAGTGATCTAGCTAACGCCAGCATGATGCTAGTTAACGGATCCACAAGGTTGAAACTAGTTAGCTACTTATCGCTAAAGCTCCAGTGATGCGCTCAACCAAAATGTAAACATTAAAGCCTGGGGGAAATTATGTAAATTGTAGGGCTGGGCCCAGGGGCCCAGGGTCCCAGAACAGACTGCATACATTTTCCTTATGTGACTGGCTGGCGAACTACGCACATACGGCCAACACAGCGGGACACGCTACCACCTGGCACCACCCAAAACATTTGGGTCTTTTGAATAGCCATGGGACAATGCGTTTGTAAATAAACAGAAATTAACATTCAACTCCCGGTGCCAAAACATCACGCTCAAATCAGCTGTGTGTGCAGATTTATACCACCACGGAACATAAATTATAATCGGCGAGCTACGCTAACGTTAGCCGCCTAGCTATGCATCCATCTTCAATCACAGTAGCGTTAAATATCCAGGCCCTTTAATAAACGTAAATCGTTTGTCTAATCTGAATGACAGATAATATAGCTACATTTAGCGCTGACGGGTAATCGTAAAATTAAAAGTTAATTTACCCTTTTATCGTGTCTTCTCGTCTATCCTTCTCCAACTAGCTACCAACACAGGACAACATGGAATATTTTCCTTTTACGTGCGGTCCTGAGGCGCAGCAGCAGCGTATTCCCAGAACACCAGAAGCCCAATCCCACGTCACCGCATTCGCGTCATTCCGTATCGCCGACGGGGGACGGAATTTGGTACAACGGGGGATCCCTTCTCCAAATTAGGAAAAGAAGGACGACCACCGCACACCCACTGTTCTAAAATAAGAAACCGGCGATTCAGGGAAAAATCAGTGGTTTCAGTGTGTAGCGGAGAATCTGGACGAGGTTTAGTCGATAAAGGAAGATGGAATGGGTCTCTTGATTTTAGATTTAAATACAATCAGCTTGATGACCGCGCAACTAGAACGGTCCCATAGATGTGGTAGGCGTTCATTTATATATTTTTTCATATAAAACAAGAATAACCTAACCCTTCTGAAAGTTCAGCGGCGTTACGCTTTCCTTTTTCAAGGTGCATCACGTAAATATAAAGCCTACTACTTTCATACGCTTCAAACAGGCCTACTTTTTAAAAATTCTTCACATTGGAGGAAAAACTGAAATTTCATTGCTTAAACATGAGTAGCCAATATAGACCACCATAAACACCAAACTTAATACATTTATGTAAAGCAACAAACAGTCTCAAAGAGCATCTCGGCAGCATTTTGACCAGGGGTTGGCAACCCTGATCCTGCAGAGCCGCAGGGTGTGCTGGTTTTTGTACCAGCAACTGATTCAGACCCAAGAAACCAGATGAGGCGAGTTAATTGATCAATTAAAGCAGTCGATTACACAGTTAAGTGAAGAGTAACAACGAAAGCCAGCACACCCTGCGGTTCTCCAGGACCAGGATTACCGACCCGTGTTCGACTATTCAGGCCACAGCCTGAGCGAGATAGGGCTCTTTTCCTGTAAATGAACGCGAGACAACCAGACACACCGCTTTATTTATAGAAATGGCATCTTTATTTTTTTTTAACATAGCTCTTAAGATTTCATCATGTAATTTCTTATACATAAAAAAGAAAAGAAAAAAAAAAGTCCTTGAGATCAACATTGCGGAGAACGTGCAGAAAGAGAACTTGACTCAGGGCACATGACCTTGGGGAAGGAAAATAAAGTGCACGCCAACAACGCAGGTTGTGAAAAGGGAAGAGTATTTGCAAAGTAGCTCTCACTTCTCAAAGTCCACCACCACAAGAGGCTTTACCTGAATACCAGCAGCAGCAGCAGCATGTGCCATTCCTGACCCTTTTGTAAAGAGTGTGAGGATTCGATTCCCGCTAATTTAGAAGTACAGCCAGGTAACTGTTCTTCACAGGTAAGCACTTGCCTGCAAAAACCTGAAATGCAAACTAATTCACAAACCAGTTTCATCCTCAAGGGGCTTTAGAGACACATTTTGGCTGCAGGGCTGAAATGTAAAATCCATGCAACTCTAAGGCTGTACTGGTTCATAAGAGTGTATAAGAGCTACGGCCAGCTCCAGACAACGTACAGATACCTGGTCAGGCGAACCTGTCAATCATTACATTACATTACATGTTATTTGGCTGACGCGACGTACAGTTGATTAGACTAAGCAGGAGACAATCCGCCCCGGAGCAATGCAGGGTTAAGGGTGTGCAGATTTTACCGTGGCTACACCGGGTATCGGACCACAGACCTTGCAGGTCTCAGTAATGCGCCTTAACCACGAAGTGCTACAGTCTGCCCAGACCAGATCAAATCAGAAGTGAAAGCAGCAGATTAATTATTAAAGAGACGCAGGGACAAGACAGACGGTCTGACAAACCTGAACACTTGATTTTAAAATCAGAAATTGAGTTAAGGTATGCGTGTCTACAGGGTCCAGAGTTAAGACCATACAAACAGTAAAATACACTCATTCGGAATATAATTTCTGTGTATCGCGTGAAAGTGGACCCTGTTTTTTTACATTGGGGAACACACCTGTTTACCACCAACGATAAGAGAACATATGGCAGCAAACAAGGTATCATCCAAGTTTCGTGCTCCTGAACAAAATCTGCATGGACAAGGCCCCTTGTATAAACAATCATTCATTAGACTGGCAGAAGACCAGTCTCTGTGTGGTATTTTTTTCACAGGGAAAATTGGCACGGCAGCAGTGAAGCAACTTTGGGTGGATAAAAAGGATCTTTGGAGAACAAATTAACCATGGAAACCAATAACAGACTTTCAGTGAGGTAACATTATGCAAGTAAATCACACCTCAATCAGAGAGGATTAAACTGTGTGTGTGTGTGTGTGTGTGTGTGTGTGTGTGTGTGTGTGTGTGTGTATGTGTGTATGTATACGTGTATGTATGCAGTAAATGGGTACCGGGTTGAGGTAATGCGTTTTAGGATGTACAACCTCTCATTTGGCGATTGAGGGGTTTTTGACACTCGACACCCGACCGTGTAAGATACAGGGGTGTCCGACCCTCTCGCAACAGGGCCGGCGCGGGCACAGGCCCGACACGTTTGACGAGACCGGACTCCCCCCCCCCGGGGTACGCGGCCGGCGTCCCGCCCTCTCGGCGCCCCGCCCCGCCCCGCCCCGCCCCTCAGCACAGAGTCTTCTCCCGGATGGCCCGCGCCATCTCCCGCCGGGACACGCCCAGCTGCGCGCACTGGCGCTGGTCGTCGTAGCGACCGCTGCGCAGGAAGCAGATGGTGGCGGTCTTGCAGGTGTCCAGGCACGGCTGGGACCCGCGGCCCTTGTGGTACAGCCGCCAGAAGCGCTGGAAGACCCGGTCGTCCGCCAGGAAGGTCTTGATGAGGCCGTCCCAGTCGGAGGGGAACAGGCTGCTGAGCCCGTAGGCCTCGCTGGCTCGGTACAGCAGGGTCCACTTCGGGTTCGGGTCGGGCCCGGACACCTCGGCCCCCGTGCGGTTGTTGGCCTCCGTCAGGTTGAGGATGTAGGTCTCGTGGTCCAAGACCAGGTGGGTGCTCCCAGGATACTGCCCATCCACGTAGTACACACGGAAACCTGGATAAATAAAATTTTAAAAATAAAACTTCTTTATTCCAGAAATTCCGTACTCCGGTTCAGAACTATACCCAATCAATCTTTACAATACAGCAGTGGACCTAACCTGGGTTACCTGGGTTGAGGTTGATGTAGGTGTGGATTACCTGGGTTGAGGTTGATGTAGGTGTGGATTACCTGGGTTGAGGTTAATGTAGGTGTGGGTTACCTGGGTTGAGGTTGATGTAGGTGTGGATTACCTGGGTTGAGGTTGATGTAGGTGTGGATTACCTGGGTTGAGGTTGATGTAGGTGTGGATTACCTGGGTTGAGGTTGATGTAGGTGTGGATTACCTAGGTTGAGGTTGATGTAGGTGTGGATTACCTGGGTTGAGGTTGATGTAGGTGTGGATTACCTAGGTTGAGGTTGATGTAGGTGTGGATTACCTGGGTTGAGGTTAATGTAGGTGTGGATTACCTGGGTTGAGGTTGATGTAGGTGTGGATTACCTAGGTTGAGGTTAATGTAGGTGTGGATTACCTGGGTTGAGGTTGATGTAGGTGTGGATTACCTGGGTTGAGGTTAATGTAGGTGTGGATTACCTGGGTTGAGCTTGATGTAGGTGTGGATTACCTGGGTTGAGCTTGATGTAGGTGTGGATTACCTGGGTTGAGCTTGATGTAGGTGTGGATTACCTGGGTTGAGGTTGATGTAGGTGTGGATTACCTGGGTTGAGGTTGATGTAGGTGTGGATTACCTGGGTTGAGGTTAATGTAGGTGTGGATTACCTGGGTTGAGGTTGATGTAGGTGTGGATTACCTGGGTTGAGGTTGATGTAGGTGTGGATTACCTGGGTTGAGGTTGATGTAGGTGTGGATTACCTAGGTTGAGGTTGATGTAGGTGTGGATTACCTGGGTTGAGGTTGATGTAGGTGTGGATTACCTGGGTTGAGGTTGATGTAGGTGTGGATTACCTGGGTTGAGGTTGATGTAGGTGTGGATTACCTGGGTTGAGGTTGATGTAGGTGTGGATTACCTGGGTTGAGGTTGATGTAGGTGTGGATTACCTGGGTTGAGGTTGATGTAGGTGTGGATTACCTGGGTTGAGGTTGATGTAGGTGTGGATTACCTGGGTTGAGGTTGATGTAGGTGTGGATTACCTGGGTTGAGGTTGATGTAGGTGTGGATTACCTGGGTTGAGGTTGATGTAGGTGTGGATTACCTGGGTTGAGGTTGATGTAGGTGTGGATTACCTGGGTTGAGGTTGATGTAGGTGTGGATTACCTGGGTTGAGGTTGATGTAGGTGTGGATTACCTGGGTTGAGGTTGATGTAGGTGTGGATTACCTGGGTTGAGGTTGATGTAGGTGTGGATTACCTGGGTTGAGGTTGATGTAGGTGTGGATTACCTGGGTTGAGGTTGATGTAGGTGTGGATTACCTGGGTTGAGGTTGATGTAGGTGTGGATTACCTGGGTTGAGGTTGATGTAGGTGTGGATTACCTGGGTTGAGGTTGATGTAGGTGTGGATTACCTGGGTTGAGGTTGATGTAGGTGTGGATTACCTGGGTTGAGGTTGATGTAGGTGTGGATTACCTGGGTTGAGGTTGATGTAGGTGTGGATTACCTGGGTTGAGGTTGATGTAGGTGTGGATTACCTGGGTTGAGGTTGATGTAGGTGTGGATTACCTGGGTTGAGGTTGATGTAGGTGTGGATTACCTGGGTTGAGGTTGATGTAGGTGTGGATTACCTGGGTTGAGGTTGATGTAGGTGTGGATTACCTGGGTTGAGGTTGATGTAGGTGTGGATTACCTGGGTTGAGGTTGATGTAGGTGTGGATTACCTGGGTTGAGGTTGATGTAGGTGTGGATTACCTGGGTTGAGGTTGATGTAGGTGTGGATTACCTGGGTTGAGGTTGATGTAGGTGTGGATTACCTGGGTTGAGGTTGATGTAGGTGTGGATTACCTGGGTTGAGGTTGATGTAGGTGTGGATTACCTGGGTTGAGGTTGATGTAGGTGTGGATTACCTGGGTTGAGGTTGATGTAGGTGTGGATTACCTGGGTTGAGGTTGATGTAGGTGTGGATTACCTGGGTTGAGGTTGATGTAGGTGTGGATTACCTGGGTTGAGGTTGATGTAGGTGTGGATTACCTGGGTTGAGGTTGATGTAGGTGTGGATTACCTGGGTTGAGGTTGATGTAGGTGTGGGTTACCTGGGTTGAGGTTGATGTAGGTGGTCACACTCGGAGCAATGAAGGCCACACCCAAGGGTCGGGTTAGGGTCTCCTCGTCGTAGAACATCTGGAACTCGTCAACGTGGGTGTGTCCAAAAAACTGCCCAGTCACCGTGCTCTCGTACCTGTCAAAACACCGTAAAGCGATTGACTCCTACGGACGGCAGTCAGAGAGGTACGTCTTTTCTTATTTACATTCTGTTGTGTAGCTTTTGACCAGTACCTGTAGTACATATTTGTACATGTACATGTGTACGAGACCAGATGTTCACGGCTGCACAACCTGCTCTGTGTGTTCTAATGTCCTTGATATGCACTTCTTTCTATGTGGCTTTGGATAAAAGAGTGCTAAATAAAAAGCAATGCAATAATGGCGTAGTAGTTCAGAGTTCTACTCACCTGTTGATAATGTGGTAGTAGTTCCAGCTCCAGCTCTTTAGACATAGGCCAGGCGGGATGTGACCAATGATGTGTACCTGAGAAAGATTACATTAGAGAATACATCAGAGAGGCCACAGGACCAGGAAAGGGAGCAGGACAGGAGAAAAATCTATTTAAATCAATCCTTTAACATTCATATTTTGTATGTTGTACGTCATGGCTTTGACCCTTAACCTTCATCCTCATTAATATGGAGAAAGAGGTCCTCATTACTATGGAGAAAGAGGTCCTCATTACTATGGAGAAAGAGGTCCTCATTACAATGGAGAAAGAGGTCCTCATTACTATGGAGAAAGAGGTAGAAGAGCATTTTCAGGCCCGTCCCACCTCACCTTCTCCCCCTTGTTCTCAGCCTCCTGCAGGATTCCCACAAGCCACTGCAGCTGGTCGGCGGGGTCGGTGGAGTTCACCATGAGCCAGAAGTTCTCCCGCGCGCAGAAGTTCATGTTCAGGGAGACGAGTCTGAGGCCTGGCTGGATCTGTTCCGTGTAGAACCCGGCCCGTCTGATGCAGAGAGAGAGAGAGAGTGTGAGTGTGTGTGTGTCAGGTACCACAGATATTCACACACGCGGGCGCACACACACATGGAACAGAGTCTGGAGTGCTTGCGGACACACACACACACACACACACACACACACACACACACACACACCTGAGAGTCTGCAGTGCCTGCGGACACACACGCACTCGCACTCGCACTCGCACTCGCACTCGCACACGCACACGCACACGCACACGCGCACACACACACACACACACACACCTGAGAGTCTGCAGTGCCTGCGGGGAGAGCCAGGGTCTCCACTCCTCCGCCATCGTGTCGTAGAGCCAGCTGGAGGAGCGGTTGCCGTGGACGAAGGGCGGGGGGAAGCTGTTCACGGGCGTGCTCTCGTGGTTGCCCACGGCCGGGTACACGGTCACGCTGGGGCCCAGGTACTTCTGGATCAGCCTGGTGACCGTCACCAGCTCCTGCAGCTGCTGGGCCCGCGTCTGGGCCCAGACGTTGTGGGCCGGGATGTCGCCGGTCCAGTAGACCCGGTCCCACGGTCCCGCCAGCGCCACGTTCTGCAGCATGTTCTCCACCGTCCGCAGCGGCAGGTCACACTTACTGTAGGTGCCCCAGAATCCGGCGGCCCTAGAGGTGTGGAAGACCAGCCCGTAAATAACCCAACATTCCCCAACACAATGGACACTCGAAAGCCAAGCTGCACCCAATTGGGCAGCCCCCAGTAATACTGGCCTTAAATCTCAGTGTGTGTGTGACGGTGTGGGCGTACCGGTGGAGCCAGGGCGGGTGCCGGGACTGCTCCCGGCAGCACAGGGGCTCCTTGCAGTCGGCGCTGCTGCCCTCCTGGTACTCGCGGTCCCAGTGCACGTCGGTGAGGAAGAGCACGCGGTCCCGGGGGGAGCCCGGCTGGGGGGGCGAGGGCGGGGAGACGGGGGGCTTGGGCACGGCGGGCAGGCTGACGTTCCAGGGTGCGTAGATGTCGAAGTGGCCGCAGTCGGGCCCCAGCAGGACCCCGCAGGCCTCGCTGGGCCACAGGAAGGACTCCTGCAGCGCCCGGATGAAGTCGTCGCGGAACAGCTCCGTGATCTGCCGACACACCCCCTCCTCCTCCAGGTGCAGCTTCACACACACCTCCGCCACCATCCGCGCCACGCGCTCCTCGTTGATCTCCGCCTGAGAACACACACATACAGGGTCACACACGGTCAGTCTGTGCGCACGCGCACACACACACACACACACACACACACAGCAGGGTCAGTCTGCGTGCACAGACAGACAGACAGACAGACAGACAGACAGACAGACAGACAGACAGACAGACAGACAGACAGACAGACAGACAGACAGACAGACAGACACACAGACACACAGACATGACCGTGCATGTCGGCCAACTGTGAGGAAAAACTAGCGATGGTGTCAGTTTGTGCTTGTGAAAACCACACATCACACCCCTCCCCTACTCAAGACTATAAACTACCCGCTGTAAACCGCCACACCAACGCCCGACAGCGAGCATGGGTCGCTGAGGATGCTGGGTAGGGCCGGAAGTCTGGAAACTGATATTTGCTTGTTTAAGTCTGAAGTTATAATAATATCTCCATCCAGACAGTGATTTTCCAACAGAATGCTCAAAGCTTCTTCCCGACAATGGACAATAAAAGAACGTGGCCAAAATAATCACATGCGTGAACAACAAACACCAAGAGTAAAAACAAAGACATGATAAATAAAATAAAGTATTCGAAATAAAAATAAAAATAATAAAAACATTTAAAAAGATGCTTTTAAAATAAACTTCAAATAGAAAGTCTTATGAGGTGTGTTTTTCCTCTGGAAGCGGATATAGTGTAGGGGTCTAAAGAGAACCTTAGGCCTCCCTTTGTTTTAACACACCCATCAAAGGAGAGACAAGAAATTAACGACCGTAGATGCAATTTGCTGAAATGAGGAACCCAGTAGCTCGAATGTAGGTTACTCGGGGGCAAAAAAATATGCAACGCCATCAAAACGGAACCCGCTACGTAACTGGCTGCTGCAGCAGTAACTCAGTCCCCAGGTCGAGGCAGCGCTGCTGGCCAGAGATCGACGTAGACCCGGCCCGGAGTCGCTGGCTACCTGGGTATGACTGAGGTAACGTGTCCTCTAATTCGATTTAGTTATTAGCCCAGAAATTAGCCAACATCATGCAACTTTCTCCGCGTGGCGTATGGCCAACGGAAAGACACGACGTTGGTGTTTTAGGAAGCAGATGAAAAGCATTGCCACAGCAGAGGCTCTCATAAAGTTACTTCTTCCAGGGCCAATAAAACCTAAAACGTATAAAAACCTAATAACACTGGCGCATTTTCACGAAGGGGGTCAAAGTCTTGTGTTCCTGTGTCCCGTGGTTGATTATACCTGTGTGTTAGCCTTGGCGCTGCATCTTTTATAAGCCCCCCCCCATTTCTTTTATCAAAAAGTTTTTTTTTTTTTATTTTTTTTTTTAAAGGGTGAAAATCGGACGGAACATGAGACATAAAAACAAAAGAAATTATTTAAAAAAACAGGTGAAAATCGGGTTATAACAATGCAAATTTCCCGGATAAATCTTGTATTTTAAACAGTGTACTTTCTTTTAACCGTAGGATTTGTTCACGAAACAATGATTCTATTCCTGGAGATTGCATATGCCATTTCAACTGCACTTTTAATGACATTCGCACCGTGACATATACAAGAAATATGGCATACGTTGCCGTCATAATAAAGTAATTCTAATACAAAATACTAAGGAATCCAGTTTAATCCCTCAAACCACATGTGCGTTTATTTCCATTCAATCCTTGTTAACATCGAAAACAATGAAAAATTTGCATGAACCATTTAACGATACCATTGTTTTTGCAAGAACGTTATTAACTAATAATCGTTACTGTATAACATATATGGTGACAAAAGAAACATGTAAGCATTTTAGAACTTTACAGCCAACAGAATCCGGAACTTTTTCTGGAGAAATCGGTTGACGGTCGACGATGAGCTGAAGTTTCACAGACACAAATTAAGTTTAGTCGTGGACTATATTGAGTTTTGTATGGAGGATCTCCATAAAAATTTGATTGTAGTCTAGGACTAGGCTTAACCTGGGTCTCTGAAACTGGGCCACCAAGTAGTAAGCCTACAGGCAGCTATACAATTTCTTGCATTTAATTCGGTATAATTAGTTTAAGTTTAATTAGTAATATGTTACTTTTGAATTTAATTATAGTGCAAGGTTAGAAATAATACGCAGACCTGACTTGAACGATGGCAACCGCGCATGCATGAATGAGAAAACACGAAAAAGCTTCTTACCCCGAGGGACACATCAACGATGATGAACAAGGCTTTGCAGAACGAGCAGGTTAGGTTTCGCCATCCGTAGCCAAGTTGCAGTTTCTTCACCGCGTCCACAAACCTGGCATGGGCCTCAGTTTCGCCTGGAACAGGATGCGCCGTTCCGACATGGGATGACAGCAAAGAAAACCCGAGGCACAAAAGGAAAAACGTGCCCAACCCGAAAACTACCGGCTTCATTTTGGATAATTCGGAAAGCTGTGGATACAATCTATGATTCAGCAACTTAGTAAATCCTCACGCCTGTCGATTCGTTTACGCTTCAAAATAACGTGGTGGTCTTTTGCCCCGTAGATTAACTCCACCCGGTGCACCTTGCGAATGCATACAGAAATGTGCTAACTCTAGGCTAGCTTGCTGGTAACTACCGCTAGCAAGCCGGCTGACACAACGGCGTTCTCGACGCAATGACTGTCCTTCGACTGGCTGCTTGTTCAGTTAACATGCAACGTTGTAACTCACGGAATTGCACGCATTTCGTCACACCACAAGTTATTTCTCCACTGTACAGAGTTCCTGCTTGCCCAGCTGGTGTGGAGAGATTCCTGTTATCTTGCGGTGTGACTTGTTATTGTCAATAAGCGCAAAGCGACGCTTGCACAGTCAGTTTTATATCAACATTACGATGTTGAACTGATCGAAAAGAAAGATTTCCAATTATTAATATTGTTATTATTATTATTGCATAGCCAAGCGTAGCTACCTAACATTCCGCAAACAACTTTAACAACTTGTAAGTCAGGTGATGAATCACGTGACTGCGCCACATAAGCTGCGCACGGTGCTTGCGAGTGCTCGAGCAGCCGTATCGCTGTCAGGGCAATGTTTGCTCAACTGAATTTACGTGTGGGACACTTTTTGTTTGTTCCTTGTTTTTCTCTCTTCTTCTTCTTATAAACCCAACTTTAACTAAACTGAACCGAGTTAAGTGAGTTGATGCTAGTATAAAATACAAGGGAAATCAAAGCGGGCTAAAGTGTCCTCCATGATTAAATCAAACAGAACTTAAATTCCATTCTATTGTATTTGTTGGCCTATAGCGCTTCTCACGGAAGACCGTCACAAAGACGCTTTACAGACTAACATAAGGCAAGAAAAAAATGCCATGATAGCATAATACCCTTATACAATACAATTTTCATTCAAGCTACAGTAAGTATACAAATGTTGAATGCAGAATAACCAATACGCTTATTTATGATTATTATTATTATCATTATTATTATTATTATTATTATTATTATTATAATTATTATTATACACATTTAAGTCTGAGCTACACACTTTAATTAAGTGATGGTAGACAACATTGGAATTTGAACTGTCAAATATTTTTCTAAATATTAAGTTTGCAAGCAGTCGGAATCTGACTAGGCTATCCGTTCTCTTGCGTAATATGGACTGAGCATTTGGAATGCAGATAAAGCATTTGACCAAAACGAGTCGAATAACCCACAGGTCCTGGCCTTCTGTCTGGAACGTAAACCAAGTAACGGCCGCAAGTAACTCAAGGATAACACGACGGCGGTAAGAGATAAAAATAAAGAAAATAAAAAAAATAAACCCAGTGTATTTACATGCCATAATCGTTCGGGGTTAGTGCCCTGACATTCACAACTGATTTTCGGGAATGTTTGTGGCCTTATTTCTAGACCAGGAATCACACGTGAGTCATAAAAAAATCTCTTTTATCTTTTAATATGCGTCTATATAAATTACACACATTTGTAGAAGACATGCGTTTTTTTCTCTCGTTTTGCCTGCTGGTTAGTACAACAAGCAGGTTGTGAAACGGGAGACGGAAAAAACAATAGAATACGAACCGTGACAAATATGACCATCTTTAAAGGCAGGAAACGACTTGGGCAGAAAACAGACAGGTCTATTCAGGGCACTGACCAGACGGCTTAAGCACCTTGCATCCCAATGATAGGAAATATTGAAAAATAACAGCCCCCCGCCCACCCACCCAATTCCCTCCTAATTAGAGATATGAAATACAAAAATAAATCTTAACATATGACAGGCAAGATCTCCCTTTTAGGTTAAACTTTAATTTTCTTTTTCTGGAACAGACCAAGCGAATGTGTGAAAAATCACGTGTTCAGCTCACACCGCAAAGAATTGTTGATACTGTGACTTCCACCCCTCAAAAAAGATCCTAAAGTTACCCGGGATGCAGTCAGCCTGTGGCAGGCCACTTCCTGCGAAAAACTGGGGAAGGGGGTAAAAGTGATGTCATTTCCTGTAAGCAGTTCAGGAAGAGGCGCGAGTGGCCACCTCCATTTTGTGGACTTAGTTTGGGGGTGTGTATGGCTCTAACTACCCTGTCATTTGGCCACCATGTTTGTCACAGACCCAACCCAGCAGCTGGGTTATTTTCAGTTATCAGAAATGGAGGACGCTGGGTTATCCGCACACACTTCTTCTTTGGGTCCTGGTCCGGACACCAAACCCCCACCCCAGATTTTATTATCCCTCTTCAGAAGGTGAAGTTGATTGACAGCGGGGTTTGGGAGACAATCTTTCAATCTTCTCACAG
The DNA here is from genome assembly GCF_963514075.1 of Conger conger. NCBI lineage: Eukaryota > Metazoa > Chordata > Actinopteri > Anguilliformes > Congridae > Conger > Conger conger. Next base: position 61,803,115 of record NC_083766.1, read on the forward strand.
GTCAGGAGAAACTGGATGATCCAGCTTAAATAACTGAAATAGTTCCACTGTTTATAGAGATGGATTAATAACAATTTTAAAAGAAGATTTTTCTTTCATACGATTGTACACTTTGGTCAGTAACATGTTTGTTGAAAATTGTGAGTTTACAAAAAAAAAAAAGAAACACCCAGAAACATGAAATATTAAACTCATAACCTGCAAGGCAATATTGAAATCATGGCACAAGTTACTTATATTACAAAAAGAAAGAAGATGAAAATAAATGTATAAAAACCAACAGTGTTCTTTTCCATAAAAAATAAGAAGAAGAAGAAGCAGGGATGAGGTTCGAGTGGCGCAGAGGGAAGTAGTGTGGGGGGGGGGGGGTTGTTAAGGCAACGCTGGTGGTGTTGGGGGGGGGGGGGGGGCGCTTCACTTGTCCTGCATCTTCTCCAGGATGGGCACGATCATGTCGAACTTGGGCCTCTTGGCCGGGTCCTCGTTCATGCAGATCTTCATCAGCTTGCAGATGTGTGGCGAGATGCCGGGGGGGATGGTGGGCCGGAGGCCCTCCAGGGAGACCTGCGGGGGGGGGGAGGGGGGGGGGGTCGTCAACTCACCGTCCTCAAGGGCAGAGCAGGTCACCTGGGAGTCAGGTGTGCAGACAGTCTGGCCAATCAGTAACACTACGTGTTCAGTTAATTACCCGGGAGAAAAGAACACCAGGGCTGGATTTGGATTCTAGCACCAGATGTGATGATCCCTATACTAACAGTTTCAGCCCCTGATGTGATGTAAACAAACATGCTCACAACATTAACTCTTCCGATATAAAAGCAGAAACACTTCTTCCATTACGTCACCCAGGGCTGCCAGACAGGCAACACCTGAGGCCGCGACACTCACATCTGTCTTTACCCTCATGTCGATCTCCATGTTGGTGAGGTCAGAGTAGACCGTTACCTTCATGTCGATCTCCATGTTGGTGAGGTCAGAGTGCACCGTTACCTTCATGTCGATCTCCATGTTGGTGAGGTCAGAGTAGACCGTTACCTTCATGTCGATCTCCATGTTGGTGAGGTCAGAGTGCACCGTTACCTTCATGTCGATCTCCATGTTGGTGAGGTCAGAGTAGACCGTTACCTTCATGTCGATCTCCATGTTGGTGAGGTCAGAGTAGACCGTTACCTTCATGTCGATCTCCATGTTGGTGAGGTCAGAGTAGACCGTTACCTTCATGCCGATCTCCATGTTGGTGAGGTCAGAGTAGACCGTTACCTTCATGCCGATCTCCATGTTGGTGAGGTCAGAGTGCACCGTTACCTTCATGTCGATCTCCATGTTGGTGAGGTCAGAGTAGACCGTTACCTTCATGTCGATCTCCATGTTGGTGAGGTCAGAGTGCACCGTTACCTTCATGTCGATCTCCATGTTGGTGAGGTCAGAGTGCACCGTTACCTTCATGCCGATCTCCATGTTGGTGAGGTCGGCGAAGGGCACCTCCCGGGTCACCAGCTCCCACAGAAGCACGGCGAAGCTCCACATGTCGGCTGACCGGCGGTTAATGTCCTCTGGCTTCTTCTGCAAGGCTGGGAGAGAGAGAGAGAGAGAGAGAGAGAGAGAGCGAGAGAGAGAGAGGGGGAGGGAGAGGGAGAGGGGGAGGGAGAGGGAGAGGGAGAGGGAGAGGGAGAGGGAGAGGGAGAGGGAGAGGGAGAGGGAGAGGGAGAGGGAGAGAGAGAGAGAGGAGGCAAAGGTGTGACACAAGGAGAGAGGGAGAGTCAAACTTCTGTCTTGAACATCCCAAAGGTCTCTGAACCATGCATCTCCCTGTACTCTGTTACCAACAACTTACACACTTACACAATGAACAGAGACTGCTTCTAGACCAGGAGTGCCCAAAGGCCAATCCCTTTCAGGAATGTTTTAATTAGCTTAATTCTTTAATTAGCTCAATCGTATCTTGATCTGACATCCGTATGAGCACCAGCTCCAGGTGGGGGTGTGTCGGGTGGGGGTGTGTCGGGTGGAGGTGTGTCGGGTGGAGGTGTGTCGGGTGGAGGTATGTCGGGTGGAGGTGTGTCAGGTGGGGGTGTGTCAGGTGGGGGTGTGTCAGGTGGAGGTGTGTCGGGTGGGGGTGTGTCAGGTGGGGGTGTGTCGGGTGGGGGTGTGTCGGGTGGGGGTGTGTCAGGTGGAGGTGTGTCGGGTGGGGGTGTGTCGGGTGGAGGTGTGCCGGGTGGGGGTGTGTCGGGTGGGGGTGTGTCGGGTGGAGGTGTGTCAGGTGGAGGTGTGTCAGGTGGAGGTGTGTCGGGTGGGGGTGTGTCGGGTGGAGGTGTGTCGGGTGGGGGTGTGTCGGGTGGAGGTGTGCCAGGTGGGGGTATGTCGGGTGGAGGTGTGTCAGGTGGGGGTGTGTCGGGTGGAGGTGTGTCGGGTGGAGGTGTGTCAGGTGGAGGTGTGTCGGGTGGGGGTGTGTCGGGTGGGGGTGTGTCGGGTGGAGGTGTGTCGGGTGGAGGTGTGTCAGGTGGGGGTGTGTCGGGTGGAGGTGTGTCAGGTGGAGGTGTGTCAGGTGGAGGTGTGTCGGGTGGGGGTGTGTCGGGTGGGGGTGTGTCAGGTGGAGGTGTGTCGGGTGGGGGTGTGTCAGGTGGAGGTGTGTCAGGTGGAGGTGTGTCAGGTGGTACCTTCAGGAGCCACCCAGGCTGGAGCGTACATCCTGCCGGGACACTGGAAGGAGAACTTCACATCCGCCATGCTTATCCTGGCTGTCATATCCTCGTCAATCTGTCAATCAATCAGTCACACTGACAATTAATCAATATGCCAATCAGTCACACTGGCAATTAATCAATCTGTCAATCAGTCACACTGACAGTCAATATGTAAATCAATCAATCACATGGACAGTCAGTCACACAAAGAATCACTGTCAATCAATCAATCTCACTAACAATCAATCACACTTAATACAGATCCATGGCTCATATAGAGAGGTGGTTTATGAATATACATCCATAGCTCATACAGAGAGGTGGTTTATGAATACAGATCCATGGCTCATATATAGAGGTGGTTTATGAATACAGGCTCATACGGAGAGGTGGTTTATGAATACAGGCTCATACGGAGAGGTGGTTCATGAATATACATCCATAGCTCATATGGAGAGGTGGTTTATGAATACAGAT
>NC_083766.1:61818975-61873975 GCF_963514075.1 Conger conger
CTGTACCCCCACCCTGCCCCCATCACTCTACTGCCTCCTGTACCCCCACCCTGCCCCCATCACTCTACTGCCTCCTGTACCCCCACCCTGCCCCCATCACTCTACTGCCTCCTGTACCCCCACCCTGCCCCCATCACTCTACTGCCTCCTGTACCCCCACCCTGCCCCCATCACTCTACTGCCTCCTGTACCCCCACCCTGCCCCCATCACTCTACTGCCTCCTGTACCCCCACCCTGCCCCCACCACTCTACTGCCTCCTGTACCCCCACCCTGCCCCCACCACTCTACTGCCTCCTGTACCCCCACCCTGCCCCCATCACTCTACTGCCTCCTGTACCCCCACCCTGCCCCCATCACTCTACTGTCTCCTGTACCCCCACCCTGCCCCCATCACTCTACTGCCTCCTGTACCCCCACCCTGCCCCCACCACTCTACTGCCTCCTGTACCCCCACCCTGCCCCCACCACTCTACTGCCTCCTGTACCCCCACCCTGCCCCCACCACTCTACTGCCTCCTGTACCCCCACCCTGCCCCCACCACTCTACTGCCTCCTGTACCCCCACCCTGCCCCCACCACTCTACTGCCTCCTGTACCCCCACCCTGCCCCCACCACTCTACTGCCTCCTGTACCCCCACCCTGCCCCCACCACTCTACTGCCTCCTGTACCCCCACCCTGCCCCCACCACTCTACTGCCTCCTGTACCCCCACCCTGCCCCCACCACTCTACTGCCTCCTGTACCCCCACCCTGCCCCCACCACTCTACTGCCTCCTGTACCCCCACCCTGCCCCCATCACTCTACTGCCTCCTGTACCCCCACCCTGCCCCCACCACTCTACTGCCTCCTGTACCCCCACCCTGCCCCCACCACTCTACTGCCTCCTGTACCCCCACCCTGCCCCCACCACTCTACTGCCTCCTGTACCCCCACCCTGCCCCCATCACTCTACTGCCTCCTGTACCCCCACCCTGCCCCCATCACTCTACTGCCTCCTGTACCCCCACCCTGCCCCCATCACTCTACTGCCTCCTGTACCCCCACCCTGCCCCCATCACTCTACTGCCTCCTGTACCCCCACCCTGCCCCCATCACTCTACTGCCTCCTGTACCCCCACCCTGCCCCCATCACTCTACTGCCTCCTGTACCCCCACCCTGCCCCCATCACTCTACTGCCTCCTGTACCCCCACCCTGCCCCCATCACTCTACTGCCTCCTGTACCCCCACCCTGCCCCCATCACTCTACTGCCTCCTGTACCCCCACCCTGCCCCCATCACTCTACTGCCTCCTGTACCCCCACCCTGCCCCCATCACTCTACTGCCTCCTGTACCCCCACCCTGCCCCCATCACTCTACTGCCATGGAGGTAAAAAGTTGTTTGGGGTGCAAATCCCCCCCCCCCCCCCCCTCACCACAGGGAAGTTCTGGGGTGCAGTTTCAGAAACCAGAGGGTAATAAATGTGAAATATAGATGTGAAATATATATTCCAACTCTTTAAAGGCCAGTACAGTGATAAGTGCCTGCAGTGCCAGTGAATGTAGCTAAACTGTATTGAGTGTTGACAGCCTGAAAAACAGTATGCCAGAAAAACCTGGCTCTGGACACTGGTGAAAATGTGCACTTTCTAAAAGATCGGCCCATAATTATCCAGCCTTTTTAAACCGCTCCGTGAAGCATTGGGGTACTGAGTCATTTCTGGACCCCCTCCCAGGCGGGGCTGGTCGCTGCATTGCCATGATTGGGCGAGCGAGCACGGCTCCAGCCCCTCGCTCTCTCCCGAGCTTTGGGCCTCCCTCCAGCGGGCCTGGCGCGCGCCACGCGGCTGTAACACTCTCTCCATCCAGGCTCAGCGCGGGGGACCTCCGGGCGCCCAGCTCAGGGGGCTGCAGGTTTGATTCCCCCGAGTGGGGGGGTAATGCAGATGTAGCTTTCGCTCAAAGGCACTTAAGCACTTCAACAGGAGGTTTCTTGGAATGTTTTTTTTGTTTTTTTTTTTCCCTCAGAATTCCAGATTCTAGAACTCCACTGCTCTCAATTCCCAGTAGTGATTGTGACATCAGCATTAGAATATTCACTCCAGAACATTCCAGTCACGTAATATTTGTGACATCAGTAATTACCAGTAGTGATTGTGACATCAACACAATCACTACTGGTTAAGAACTTAAGACTTAAGAATGTGTACTGACTTAAGAATATTCTAATCACATATTCGTGACATCACACCTTAAAAGGGCATGTATTGCATGTTGCTCTAGCATTATCAAGTTTATGGTGTCTGTGTGTGAAGGACGATGTGTGGATTTAATTTACCTACAGATGGGAAAATGGACAGAGAAAAGTCTATTTCTCCTGAGTGATTCTGAGGATATTAGTCCAGGTATTCTTTCAGGTGCATCCATGAAAGCTCAAACTCCAGGTACAGCGAATTACGGCAACCAACACGCTGCGCAACCTTATTTCAGTGGTACACACACGCAAGCTGTTGCAGCAACTCAAAACCAACAACACTTATAATGCGAAGAGGCAGCTTTAAGTCAGTTGTGCAGCAGCAAAAGGCTACATCGTAGGCTCATTTGGCTTAGCGTGTTCAGAGAAGCCCCACCAGAGAAGGTTATTTACACGCCGGCCGCCAGCAACTCAGCTTGACTCCGCTATTTTATTCGCTGACAGCAAGCCGTCATATATCAACAGAGCGACACAAACCACCCAAATTTCACAGAGCACTGCAAAGCCGCTTTTGTGGTCTCTGAAGCCGGTCTTCAGCGCATTCCTGACAAATCGCTTCGTCTTGGGGCTTCGACGGAATCCGCGTCAATGGCCATGGCACAACCGCTGATTCGTGTGAATTGTTGATTTCAAAACGAGACTTGACTTTTACGACCACAGTCTACCGTCTGACATGGACACATGAAATACAATGTATCGTTACCCTACATTAAAAGTCGCTGCCTTCTAGCGTTCAGCCTACTGGTGGAACATGCGCAAGTATAACGTGGGAAAAAAACGTATACAAATATTAACTTTTAAAAATATTTTTTAATAAACGCACAATCCTACAACTTGGCGGCGAATTATGAAAACCTCAAATAAACTAGTTCGACAGACGTGCACGATAATTTAACTTGGTAGATAAGCACTCTGGCGTCATCTTATTGTGATGATAGTTATCAGATAACATAACTAGCAGCGAATTCATAACTTTACAAATAGAAAGGAGTACCTAACCTTGGCTATTATAAGAGTGAGATATTTCTACTTACAGCTATCTAGTAGGCAACAGCTTAAGGACAGTGATATTCCCAATGAATGACCTCACTTGCATTGTCAGTTTGCTAGTCTAAATCTTTACAGTGGTTTAAATTGGTTATCCCATCAAGCGAGCGGCTATGTAGACTACAGCTAGCCTAACTAATGTAAGTTTTCAAACGTCTGACAAACTAAGTAGCAGTAGCCTACCGACTAGCCACCGAAGCTTCCGAGCTCGAAGTTAGCAAGTAGACGAACTATTCGGCTAGTGGTGAGGTCATCGGTTAGCAAACATTACCGCTGTATTTAACGAGATCCACGGAAGTGCAGGGAAATGTGTATGTGGCTACATTACCATTAGTGGTCTTTTCTTGGCTCGATAAACCAGCCTCGCGTCTTTTAATAGGGCTTTTTCAGTGGGCAACAGCTGGCAGAGTTAAGCTAAAATTAGTTAGCCACCTATAAGTTTATTCTCCTTCTTCCCTGCCCTGAACCAGACAGTCAGCTAGGCTAGCAGCACTCTAGCCATAAAGCGAAATATGCTGTAACTTTAGCTAACTAGCTAGCTAGCCATTCTATCCTGTAAAGTCTTTGCAGAGGACCACTATTTAGATTAGAGGAAAAATAGAAAGCTTGTTGCAAGACAGTATAAGAAAACAATCACGAAAGCGTGCAGTAAAATGAAATGAATTACCTGTCGGTTCGAGTACAGTCGCTATTTCCCAAACCAGCCAAAGACCCACTGAACTGTCCCGATATCCCCGCCGCCACACCCTCGTTTCACACAAAAAAAAATGTCCCTCTGACGTGCAGCACTCGAGTGTTGCCTGTCCGTCCAGAGGCGGGTCGAGAACGGCACCCCCTGCGGGAGAAACCTTTCGCCGCAAGCCGTGAATTCATCTGGTGTGGTGAGAAAATGTCGGCGAAATACAGCCCCTGCGGGTACATATTTTAAATAAATAACAAAGGCCCTTTTGAAATTATTTTTTCCAGTTAGTTGACTGAAATGAGAATTGCATTACATTACATAGGCCAAAAACACGGGCTTTATTTCCAATTCACTTTGAGGGTTTAAAAATGTCATGGATTTCTGGAAGATGGAATAATCTGTAGGCTACAATAGCATTTGTTATGCGGCCAAATTAGCGAGTTTAGCAATATTTTACAGGGGGAAATGTATATCCAACGGCAATAAAACACGCTGAATAGCCTGGGTATTACCACCCTTTGGTTCAACCTCAGAACAAACAGGCTACTGCTTCGCGAAAACACGCTGGATTGTGGCATCGCCTAGTCATTGCTTCATTTCATAACACATGTCAACAGGCATGAATTATACAATCAGGATTTAGCGGTGTTGGCTTGTTTGAACAGGATACAGCGTACTGCAGTGAAATAGTTGGATATCTGCCTGGTAGCAGCCCCTGCAACACAGATAATTGCTGATAGGGCGATGATGTTATGCCAGGCACATCCACCACGTGTGTGTTTGTGCGAGAGCAAAGTGTCTGGGCGCTCCCGTACAAACGGAACAGAAGTAACAGGGCTTTTGGAGAAAGCGGACTTGATGAATCAGTGCAGTGATATTTTCGTTAAAATTCAAACTAAATGCCTATTATGCCAAAGCGCAATTACAAAGTATGTCCACAATTTTGCTTTGCTTCAGTTAACCCAGAATCGGCATATTGCATGGGGTCTGTAAACATCCAGTAACATAACCAGTAAGCCCTGTTTCAATATTACAACGATATGGAAGCTGCGGTCTGTTGCCCTCCAGTGGCACAACGTTGCAACTACATTAAAATAATTCTGATTGGTGGAAGGACGACAATAATGAGAGTTCACCATTGTGTCCTTCACAGTGTCCTTTAAGGACTGGTATATATATTTTTTTTTCCCCCTGAAATAATTTATTAATATTAGTCTACAATAGATTTACAGCTCTTCCCCTGATTTACTGGAGAAAAAATATTCAGTGAAATTCTTTTGTTCCGATTTCATTTCCTTGCATGCCCATGTTGAATTGTATTTGTATACACATAGACAGAGCATCTTAATGGGAATTTCAAGAAATGTAAAACACAGTGCCAGGACTATAAATCCGGGAATGCAGAGACCCTCTGAGATCCGAGATTACTGTGTCCAATCTTATCCTAAAAGGGCCGGCGTGGGTGCAGGTTCTTGTTTTAACCCAGCAGTAACACACCTGATTATACTAATGAACTAATCGTGGTCTTTAATCAAGTGAGTAGATTTTTTTTTCCCCTCCATTTTGATTGGAGGAAACTCCAAACCTCTCTCTCTCTCTCTCTCTCTCATCATTGCCCCATAAATAACATGAGGCACTCATTTTTGTAAAAAATGTAAATTCTAACCCAGAGGGGTTGAGGTGGGTTGCCCCCACCCTTTGCTAAAAAGCCCTTATTAGCCACATATTATCCATTAAAGTAATTATGATTATTATCAGGGGAAAAGATGGTCTGAAACTGTCAATAATTCCATGTCATCTTTAATTAAAAAAAAGAGAGAAGAGTTCACGTTGACAAGCATGTCACAGAGTCCCCAACTACAGCAGTGTAACGTTTCCTGACCGAACAGCTTCCTGTGCCAGTCTCTTCAGTACTGCGTTATCCACACAGTCTTACGGACAGATCATCTGAGCACACCAGACCTGGGTTTATATAGAACGGCACCGTTTCCTGCGCTCTACTGATCTTGCCTGGCGCATTTGAGCCTGCAAGGAGGAGCAGGCGGGGTTTACACTTTTTGGGATCATTTCACTTGTTCCAATACACCAGGCAAACTTAGTCAAATGCAGAAAAGTATGGGGCAGACTGTGAAGGTTGGTGGTTCAAGCCCCGCTGTAGCCACAATAAGATCTGCACAGTTGTTCAGCCCTTGAGCAAGGCCCTGCATTGCTCCAGGGGGGATTGTCCCCTGCTTAGTCGAATCAACTGTCAGTCACTTTGGATAAAAGCGTCAGCTAAATAACAAATTATCATTTGAATCCAAAACATGCACTCTATCTGAACCCAGGTCTGGAGCAGGCGGTCTCCCGGTCACTGGCTTGGCGGTTGAGGTGGAGGCTCGTGATTGGACAGGCCGTTGCCGGGCGGACTTGGCGGGACAGGGGGGGTGGCGGTCAGGTCCGGCAGGGACCTCAGCGTCTCGGACAAAGACGCAGACTCTCGGCCGGTTTCTCCAGGAGGCGGGGACAGGATTTGGGGAATCTGTGCCGGTTCCATCACTGGTGGTGGCTCCCAAATAGGCGGGACATCCAACGTCGCCCCACCCGCAGGTGGTGCTAAAACCGGAGGAATATCTATTGTTGTAGGTGTCGCTATAACTGGTGAATTATCTAGCACGGCTCCGCCAGGTAATGGCGCTATAACTGGTGCAATATCCGTCACTCCACCAGAAAGAGGTGCCATAACTGGTGAAATATCTACCATTGCTCCACCGGTAGGAGGCGCTATACCTGGTGTAAAATCAGTTACTCCACCAGTAGGAGGCTCTATAACCGGAGCCATCTCTCCCACCAGCCCTGCGGGGGGCGGAGCAAATGCCGGCGAAGATTCCGCCGCGGCTGCGTCTGGCGAAGCGGCTGTTGCCGTGGATACCGCCTCCTCCGCCGACAGGCCCATCTCGGCGGCCTTGGCCTCCATCTCCTGCATGCGGCGCTGCACGATGCCGGGCATCAGCTGCACGTACGTGCCCATCAGCCGGTGGTTGGAGCGGATCAGCTTCCCCGCGCAGCTGTCCACACAGCGCTCCTGCGCGAGAGAGCGCGTTAAAAGACGCCTTTTTCAACGATAGGAAGGGATTTACAATGGTCTTGTAACGATGTTTTAACACAAACATCTTACATATTGTACCATTAAAGATCAGAAAGCAAAAAAAATAAAAATAAACTTTGAAGGATTAGATCATACATGCAAATGTTTTGTGAAAAACAGAGAACTCGATTTATGTGGTATCATCATATTCCAGACATCCTATGGCAGCGCTACTCAACTCCACGTCCTGCGGGCCGCAGTGTCTGCAGATGTAGCGCACGGTAGCAGAAAACACCACCCGATTTCACTAATGAGCTCATTATCTGAACCGAGCACATTAAACAATTAGTGAAATCAGGTGTTGAGTAGTGCTGTGGCCCACAGGACGTGGAGTTGAGTAGCGCTGTTCTATGGCATCTCAAGGTATACCAGCCAAATCACTACACTGCATTTGTGCAATTATAGAATAACAAAAAAAATACATTACATACACATTACATAAGAAAACAGCTAATATTTCATATTTCAAACAAAAATCCAAAAGCAGAAATGGCATACTAAGGGAATGTTTGTCTGAGTAGCTTGATCCATGTTGTAATTTTTTAATCGATAAAATGTAAATTTTCTGCGAATACAATTTCATCAAAAGTAAAATAAAAGCTCTATTCCAATGGAATCGCAAATCCTCACTGCTCCAGAGTGTGGATTTCCAAGCACGGTAGTGCAGAGCAAAGGAAGGAAGTATGCTGTTTGGGACACAGCTAATCTGTACTAAATCTTACACGCACAAGTACAGAATGCCGTCTCATCGGTAGCGCGATGATCCGAATTTACTAGCAATGGTAGCCCATACTGACGCATTGGGACGTAAGGCTATAATGTAATTGAGAAAAATACCATTATTAAAAGGCGTATTGTTTTAACATTCTTTTTATCGCAACATGATACAGTAGGCTACAAATACTAATGTGATGAAACTGCACGGCACGAGGCCATATTCTCCCATGACAACCGAGAGGCATTCATTAGACTACGGTCAAGACAGAGCTACGACATAAGTGAGTTACGTGCGCCAGTCAGGTGAATGCGATCGTTGTCCCGACACTGGCGAAATCAGTTTGTTTGCGCTTTACTTAGATGGTTTAATTTTACCTCATCCATCGTGAGAGTCCTGTAGTTAAGGTTGCTTGTACATCGCTGGAAACAGATCTCCGTCATTCGATTGTACACAAGGAGGAAATCGCGGAGCTGCAGATCGAATCAAGATACAGATAATTTAACCACATAAACATGAAATAAAGTTACGTAACTGCTGGTGCGTCTTGTTCTGAAATTAAAACTATATGATCAAACTTACATTTCGTAGTTGTTGCTGCTCTTGTTCCATTCTGGTAAGCTAAGTGCTGTATCACAATCCTAAACGGCCTAGAGATCTCGAAATATCACCACGCTGAAGGTGGTTGTTTAACTCAATTCACTTTCGCCTCTATATCTAGGTTTAAATAATGCTTTACCGTTTTTTAAAAACACACACACATAGGCTACACACGACGTGACTTTCACATAGGCGCAGCCATCTTTTTCTGTATACCCGCCTACTTTTATGAGACGTCACTCGTGACGCACACGGAAGAGGTCTGGTCGTGTTTCGCCGTGGTCCGTACCTATTCGGATTTTATCGGTTCGTGTCGCCGTGCTGTCGTTCCCTTGACATCGCCAACCGTATTTACTTGACAAAGCCATGGTTCAACATTACTGAGATAAACTACATTTAAATCAAACCACGGGATTAGTATATTTACTCAACTACCTCAGGTTAAGTTCCTTGCTGTTGGAACAACCAAAGTGCTCTGATAAAAAATAAAATAAACATTCCTCCACTGAGAAACTTACAGGTGACATTGAAAATATAATGACAGTGCAATGTAACCATAGTCCCATATTATGTGAAGGTCTGAAGCAAACAATAATGTTTTCAGATGTGTCATTGATTTGAAACATTTTTAAGATGATGTACCCCTGAAAAAGTAATGACAGTTAAAAGTATCCGTAATCACATATTATATGAAGGTTTTCAGATGTGTAATTGATTCGGAAAAAAGAAGAAAAACTTTGGTAGCCATTGGCATAAAAATGTATCTAATATGAATAAACTGACCCACTTTTTACAATAAAAATTCATTTTTAAATGTCTTTTATTAAATCATATTAAAAAGAGAAATTTCTAGCCAAAAAATATCAGTCACATTTATGAATAATGATTTAACAATAATTTAAAAATGAGTAAAATGGGGGAAGGATGCTAATAAATACGATTAAAAACTGAACATGTTCTGTAACTCCTCAAATATTGTAACTCAATGATTTTTAGGGGTACATTCAAACGCAGTTTGAAGAGTCACAATTCGTTAAAATGAAGAGGCAAAATGGCTGGATAATGTCACGGATTCTCTCAGAGCAGACAATGTGTGCAAGAAGCACAATGTAGATCATACAGTACAAAAAAAAACCTTGAATCAGAAAAGCAGTTGTTTGCCGGAAGCTTGCGTTCGCTCACTCTTTGTAGTTGTTTTTCACTTGTTCCAGTCGAACAGGAAGTGAGGCACTGTTTCGTCTGCTTGGCAAACACGAGTCAGGCCTTCTTTGAGCTTCAATTTCTCACAAACTCAGCTCCCACTCACCGCACAGACATCTCACACAGACATCTCACACAGACGACACACACACACACACACACACACACACACACACAGACGATACACAGACTACACACACACACACAGACGACACACACACACACACACACACACACACACACATACAGACGACACACACACACACACACTGTTGTCACGGTTACCTACTATCAGACACAAACGCCTGGCTCTGATTGGTCCTGCTAAAAAAGCGAGTGGGGTCGTCGTGGACACTGTCAAAGTCCATAAGATTGTCCCGGCCGCTCTCCCACTCTCCCTCCCTCCCTCGCTCCATCCCCCTCTCCCTCTCCCACTCTCCCTCCCTCTCCCTCTCCCACTCTCCCTCCCTCTCCCTCGCCCACTCCCTCTCTCGCTCCAGCCTCCTCTCCAGCTCCTCGCTCTCCAGCGCCATCTGCTGGCTGTTGAGGTAGATGCTGTTTCGGGAGGCCAGGGGGCTGCTGTCGCGGCAGGGCAAGCCCGGCTCCACGGCCGCCTCCACCTCCAGGAGCTCGGACGGCTCCCCCCCGCTCCGGCCCGGCTTGTGCCGGTTCTTCTTCCTGCGTTTCTGCCCCACCTGCAGGTCCAGGGAGGCGTAGGCCACGTCCTGCTGCTGGGGGGTCTGCAGGGGGGTCTGCAGACAGAGGGTCCGTTACCCAAACTCACTCCAAGCCCACCTCTAATTGGCTGTACACTGGAGGGTCACACTGCTCATTGGTGAAAATAGAAATGACAACTGTTCAAAACTTTTCATTTTAGTTTTTTTTTGTTTGTTATTTTTTTTTTGCGTGGCTGTTTTTTGTAGTGACCTGCAATTCTCACACGTCTGGGTCTACATTTAACCCTTGTGGTCAGAGGACCACCGATGTGGTTTTCCTGTGTTCATCTATTAGCCCCCAGCTAAGTGTAGTGGCTAACAGTGTGTGTGTGTGTGTGTGTGTGTGTGCGTGCGTGCGTGCGTGTGTCTGTGTGTGTGTGTGCGTGTGTGTGTGTATGTAGTGGCTAACAGTGTATGTGTGTATGTGTGTGTTTGTGAGTGTGTGTGAGTGGGTGGGTGAGTGTGTGTGTGTGTGTGATTGTGTAGTGGCTAACAGTGTATGTGTGTGTGTGTGAGTGTGAGTGTGTGTGAGTGGGTGGGTGAGTGTGTGTGTGTGATTGTGTAGTGGCTAACAGTGTATGTGTGTGTGTGTGTGTGAGTGTGTGTGAGTGGGTGGGTGAGTGTGTGTGTGTGTGTGAGTGAGTGTGAGTGTGTGTGATTGTGTGTGATTGTGAGTGTGTGTGTGTGTGAGAGAGTGTGTGTGATTGTGTGTGTGTGAGTGTGTGAGTGAGTGAGTGAGTGAGTGTGTGTGTGAGTGAGTGAGTGAGTGAGTGTGTGTGTGAGTGAGTGAGTGAGTGTGTGTGTGTGTGAGTGAGTGTGTGTGTGTGAGTGTGTGTGTGAGTGTGTGAGTGAGTGTGTGAGTGTGTGTGATTGTGTGTGTGAGTGTGTGTGATTGTGTGTGAGTGAGTGTGTGTGCGTGTGTGTGTGTGTGAGTGAGTGAGTGTGTGTGATTGTGAGTGTGAGTGTGTGTGATTGTGTGTGTGTGTGAGTGAGTGAGTGAGTATGTGTGAGTGAGTGAGTGAGTGAGTGAGTGTGTGAGTGTGTGAGTGAGTGTGTGTGTGTGTGTGATTGTGTGTGAGTGTGTGTGATTGTGTGTGTGAGTGTGTGAGTGAGTGTGTGTGTGTGAGTGAGTGAGTGTGTGTGAGTGAGTGAGTGTGTGTGAGTGAGTGAGTGTGAGTGAGTGAGTGAGTGTGTGTGTGTGAGTGAGTGTGTGAGTGTGTGTGATTGTGTTGTGGCTAACAATGTTACACAGTTTCTCTGCCAGACACTCTGGCCTTCCGCAGTCTTGCGTAACCATAGCAACGAAGACACACTGGCGATGTGAACTAACGGGTGTGAATGATCGATGTTCTGTGTGAATTAGAAAAACCTTGGTGTGCATCTGCAGAACCCTCATGAGCCCCAATACAGCAAGTACGCTCAACAGCGCTGTGTTAAACCTCCATCGTGGCAATGTAGCCTATTCTACATTTGACTATGTTTGCTTGCATTAGACTACATTTGGCGACATTTGATGCTGCACATATATTTATAACTCCCTCTGTCACCACAGATTTGAGTTTTGTACTGCTGGTATCGTCTCTACTTCTCCTCACCGATTTTTGGCGTGCCTTCTTTGTAAGCCGCTCGGAAAAAAAGACTCTAAAAGCTACCTGCCTAAAGGGGGTCGGCCATGTTAGATCAGCCCCGCTTTTCTGATCTCAGAATTAGAAAATGGCCGCTCAGGAGAAAGTGAGCGCGAGAGAGAGGTCAAAGGGCATAGAGGTGACAGGGCACAGGGCACAGGCTGTATACCTGCTCTCTGGCACGTGGGGTCATGGGTTCGTAGACCATATTTCTTCCCCCGCCGCTGGTCCCCACACCTGCACAGAACAGAGAGACGGGCGTTAGCACTCCACAGCAAACTGCACCCCGCCTCAACCGCAAAACTGTGTGAGCACCCTGCTTTCAAACTCAGACACGGGCATGCCTGCATGTCCAGGTCTTCACTTTAACATGTCCCAGTCCAAGGACTGCAGACACATTATTATTGTGCATGGTCCCTGCTAAAAAAAAAGAACTCAAATAAAATGAAGTAAAAATTTGATCAAGGTTCATCGAAATCAACAAAAACCAAACGCATGAATACAGGACGAAATAGCCTGGTGTTTGTTGGTGTCCAAACGTTTTGTGTTTGACTAGACGCCTTAAAACCTTCATCGTGTCGTGTTTGTTCCGAATAAACTATCTCTTTGCTGACATATTTTTCTCCGTTTATATTAAAAAAAAGAAAGGGAGTGTTTCACTAATCATCCTCATATGAAACTGAAAAAGGGTTTTAACAACCACAATGCTCTGTTTCTAAATAAAAACGTTAGAAATTAAACTGAAAAGTATTTTGCTCCAACAGGTTTTCTGCCTCCAGCAGGTTGTATGTTGGTGTTGCTGCTAAAGAAACAGGCGCTGTTAAATAAAGGGGGGGGGGGTACTCACCTGTCCCGTCTGGGTTTATGTTTCCATATATGGGGTTGTCCTGCTCCATGTCACCCTCATGACTGCAGAACAAAACAGCATCACACGGACACCCAAGCAGAACACACAACGGACAAACATTACTTTCCCATAATCCTCCTTCACGGAGACACGCTCAGACCCCGATCAATGACCCACCTCAGCTCAACCTGTCGTTCATGACTCCTGTCACTTCCTCTTATTTTAAGAGACTGTCATTTTCTCAATACAATCATTCCAATGTGGTCTGTTTCTGCACGTCCAGTGCAGGAGGGGAACTGAGCTGAGAGTCTTTCTGCAGCAGTTATTGAGGGGACCCATATGGGGAAGAAAAACCTACGAAAACCTCGTGAGATTATGCTATTCATGCCACGTTTGTGGCCACTTTCATATCACAAAGCATACATGAAATCCATCAGGGAGAATTCCGCATATC
The DNA here is from genome assembly GCF_963514075.1 of Conger conger. Classification (NCBI taxonomy): domain Eukaryota; kingdom Metazoa; phylum Chordata; class Actinopteri; order Anguilliformes; family Congridae; genus Conger; species Conger conger. The sequence continues at coordinate 61,832,226 of NC_083766.1, forward strand.
TGCTTCAACCTAAGAATCATATCATATCATATTTGTAGTTTTCCCTCAGATTTATATAATATTTTTACAGCAATATGTATTGTCCAGTTAATACATTTAACACAACAAAAGTACATGTTTTGAAACATTAAACTAATGCGAATGTCTTGGTGTTGAAGGGCTATTTAGGCTATCACTATTACAAATGGACATCGCAAAATTAAAACACCTTTGGGTAAAGACCACATGCGGAATTTATGCAGTGAACTCAGTCTGGCACACTTCTCAGCACATATGTGAGCGCTAATCTGCGCCGTATACATTTCACATAATTGTCAGACCGTCCTATAATGTAACATGTTTATTATATGCAGTGCTTGAAGTGGAAAAAAATAAGTGCCAGTACTCCTTATTCACGTGTTGGAAAGTGTATCGGCCGGTATCAGCAAACCCTTGCCGGTTCCCGTTTGAAGCAACGAGGATTCAGATCAGTGGTCAGAGCACAGTGTGAGTGTGCCGGTACTCCGCAGAGTAAAATGTAGAACTTCCGGTACTGCGTACCGGTGAGTACCGGCCCACTTCAAGCACTGATTATATGATTTGTATTGAACACATACGAATCTTGCTCGATTTTTGTAGGGCTTTTCCACATGGTGAGGGGCGACGCTTCACGGTTAATAGCGCTACAACAACAAAAGCGAACAAAACCCTCGGTCCAAACCCACACCTGTCAAGGTTACAACTAGAGTATGCTCTCATTAACCCACAGTTTCTGGGGCTAGTCCATCGCATCACACCACATCACAAAGCATTGTTCAGCTCCTTTTGCATTTTTGATCAAGTGGGTTCCCTTCGACGAAACGCCACTAACCTCCCGATTTAAAGCGATAATTCAGTTAAACCTACAAGTCAGTCGTGAGCTGTATTGAAGTAAAATTTGAATCGGGCGAAGCGCTTAGCTACTGCTAACGATCCGTGGTCGCCTTCACTGAGATCAGTTTGCCTTCAGAATTGCGTTCGCGTTTACACTTTTAAGTGCGAATTCTTTAGCGACGCTGAACCCCTTCATAAACCTCTTGATCAAAGATCATCTGAAGAAGCAACCTGAAGCTACGGAGGACCAAAGGCGCTGTACTTCAAAAAATATATATAGTGTGTGCCTACCTAGAACACGGCATCGTACGTTTAAAATGCAAGTGCAAGTTATGAAAGGCAAATGCACAGTGAAACACCATAAAGGGTTAGGTCTATAATGCATACAAGTATGTGAACAAAATGAATGCAGTATAAAACGGGGGGCAAAAATGGCAATCTCACCTCTGCATCCCGTAGGCCTCCGTCTCAGGGCCTGGGGACTCTTCAGCGGCTATAAAAAACCAAAAGCCATTTCAGGGTCAGTTAAAAAAAATAATTCTGCACAGTCCCATTTGCAGCTGTCTGAGGACAGTCACCCAGCGCAGTGACTGGACTTTGGGAATAACGACATTAGCCCGATAACATCGCATGGTGAATATTCATGAATATTTAGAAGTAATTCTGGTGGATATTTTTTTGGAGTGACCGTGAATTTGCAAAATTAAAATAATGTCTAAAATAAGATCCACACCATTAACTGAAAATACAAAAAAAAAAGTAAAAACTTAATTTTGTCAACACAGGGGACAACGTAGCAGCTAAGCACTTCTGCAGAAATTAACATTTTAAATGTAAATCAATGCATTTAAATGGATTTATTTAGAATTGAAATGGCAAAATCGGGAGCAAGCAATTGACAATTGTGCATTCCGCATCATGTGATCTACTCGACCGTGCCCACGGGTATCTGTTGAAAAATTAAAAACTATACAGAGAAGGACACCGGCACACCTCACCTGGTGTTTTCACCTGGTGTTTTCGGCTAAATGGCCCTGAGCTTGTCCCCAACAATGTGTGCGGGTGTCCACCATTTTGAGACACACACACGGAGCCAGCCTCCGCTCACTGACTATACAAATAACACTGCATTATGGCTTTACCACATGGAAATTTAGGGAAAAGTTTACATTTCTTGTAGTTAAGTACATGGTATACAAGGTTTCTGGACGAACGCTGACAAAATGTTTAACCCGTGGACTTTCAGTGCAGCATTTACTGATGGCCGGCATCAGAACCCCAGCATTGGTCTGCTATAGGGCATTTGAGGTCGCTTCTCACACAGCAACAGTATTTGATTGGATGCTTGCGGTGGCTGACCAATCAGATTGCAGGCACTCGGAACAGCCAATGGAACACTTTGCCTGAATGTCCTTTTGGTTTTTCAATCCTTTATATCACCTATACACATTCACTTTTATACTTTTATACAACTATATTTCTATCTTTATGAATATATATTTGTATTTACACAGCTGTAAAAGCAAAAGGTGTCAATCGTGTTCTGACATTTTAGCCATTCAGAAGATGCCCTTGGTCAGAGTGCTTGACATAGATTCCTGTTTTTTTCTTTCACTGTTAGCTGGATATTTACACAAGCAATGCAGCTGAAGGGCCACACTGAGGGGCACCCCAGCGTAGACACTAACTTAGGCCTAATTCATGACTGAGTGCTGTCAGGTGACATTGTTTCAAAAATATCGAATGGATATTTTTTTTAAATCAGAGTTGACGTTGAAATGTATGTCTTCGTATCTCTAAAATGGACTCATTTTTAATTTGCGCTGTTCTGAGCGTAGAACAACATACAGCACCAATCCTCCCATTGTGGTTCATTAACAGGTACAGTGGCACATACAGCACCAATCCTACACTGTGGTTCATTAACAGGTACAGTAGCACATACAGTACCAATCCTACACTGTGTTTCATTAACAGGTACAGTAGCAGATACAGCACCAATCCTACACTGTGGTTCATTAACAGGTACAGTAGCACATACAGTACCAATCCTCCCACTGTGGTTCATTAACAGGTACAGTAGCAGATACAGTACCAATCCTCCACTGTGGTTCATTAACAGGTACAGTAGCAGATACAGTACCAATCCTCCACTGTGGTTCATTAACAGGTACAGTAGCACATACAGTACCAATCCTACACTGTGGTTCATTAACAGGTACAGTAGCAGATACAGTACCAATCCTCCACTGTGGTTCATTAACAGGTACAGTAGCACATACAGTACCAATCCTCCACTGTGGTTCATTAACAGGTGCAGTAGCACATACAGTACCAATCCTACACTGTGGTTCATTAACAGGTACAGTAGCAGATACAGCACCAATCCTACACTGTGGTTCATTAACAGGTACAGTAGCACATACAGTACCAATCCTCCACTGTGGTTCATTAACAGGTACAGTAGCACATACAGTACCAATCCTCCACTGTGGTTCATTAACAGGTACAGTAGCACATACAGTACCAATCCTACACTGTGGTTCATTAACAGGTACAGTAGCACATACAGTACCAATCCTACCCCACCGCAGCTCTGCTGACCTCTGAGTGGAGGTACCAGGGCTAGGGCCTGAACTGGGGGAGAGAACTCCACTTCCTGCCTGCCTGGATCTGGAGGGTCCCTTCAGAACACCATCCAATCAGAGAGCTGCATTTCGCTGGAATAATTTAAGTGTGGAATACAGGATGCATTGCTGAATCTATCTATATTTGTTTTTGCATTATTGTTACTTTTTTTGTATTGTGTATCTTGTAGTCTGTGAATCTTCTTTGGGGGATTCTTGTTAAATAGATGCATCTGGGCTCACTGGGATGGCCTAGTTACACGCGTAGGTTAAAGTAAATATATTACTGAACATTATTATGATTAAACCATAAAGCATGTTTACCGCTGGTGCAGAGCTGCAGTCTCAAACCCGTTGCCATGGAGGGCCGTGTGTACGCTGGTTTTCATTCCGACAAATTAATGCTGCCTTAATTGATTCAAATTACTCACTCAGTCATACGCATTTAACTGCATTAAAGCAGAGTTTATAATGTCGTTGTTACTTAGACAACACAAACGACACATTCCACTTGATATACATTATGTGCAACCCTACAGCCCTAATTCAGCAAACAATCAAACAAATTATGTAACAAAGATCTGAGGCTTTATTCTTAAACACACGCACTGATAGAATATTCTTAAACACACACACTGACAAAATTATTCTTAAACATGCACTGACAGAATGATTCTTAAACACACACACACACACACACACAGAGACAGAATATTCCTAAACGCATGCACACACACACACACACACACACACACACAGAATATTCCTAAACACATGCACACAGAATATTCCTAAAAGCATGCACAAACACACACACACACAGAATATTCCTAAACGCATGCACACACACACACACACACACACACACAGAATATTCCTAAACGCATGCACAGACACACACACACAGAATATTCCTAAACGCATGCACAGACACACACACACACACAGAATATTCCTAAACGCATGCACAGACACACACACACACACAGAATATTCCTAAACGCATGCACAGACACACACACACACACACACAGAATATTCCTAAACGCATGCACAGACACACACACACAGAATATTCCTAAACGCATGCACAGACACACACACAGAGAATATTCCTAAACGCATGCACAGACACACACACACAGAATATTCCTAAACACATGCACACAGAATATTCCTAAACGCATGCACAGACACACACACACACAGAATATTCCTAAACGCATGCACAGACACACACACACACACACACACACACACAGAATATTCCTAAACGCATGCACAGACACAAACACACACACACACACAGAATATTCCTAAACACATGCACAGACACACACACACACACACACACACAGAATATTCCTAAACGCATGCACAGACACACAAACACACACACACACAGAATATTCCTAAACACATGCACAGACACACACACACACACACACACACAGAATATTCCTAAACGCATGCACAGACACACACACACACACACACACACAGAATATTCCTAAACACATGCACAGACACACACACACACACACAGAATATTCCTAAACACATGCACAGACACACACACACACACACAGAATATTCCTAAACGCATGCACAGACACACACACACACACACACAGAATATTCCTAAACGCATGCGCAGACACACACACACACACACACACACACACACACACACACAGAATATTCCTAAACACATGCACAGACACACACACACACACACACACACACACAATATTCCTAAACACATGCACAGACACACACACACACACACACACACACAGAATATTCCTAAACGCATGCACACACACACACACACACACACAGAATATTCCTAAACGCATGCACAGACACACACACACACACACACACACACAGAATATTCCTAAACACATGCGCAGACATTCTCTATATTCTCTGTGTACCTTTTCTCCGTGCATCTCTCCGTCTCAGTGAGCAGAAAATGACGTTCAGACCCAGGGAGATGGCCAGGGCGATGGCCAGAAAGGCCAGGGCGATGTAGAACTCGTCACAGGCTGGGGAGAAAACACAACACAGTGTCATCACAGTGAAATCCACATTCTGCTGGAAATACTGCCTAAAAACAGCATTAGGCAGGAAAAAAAACCCTAAAGGTGCCTAAAATTGTACCCCTAACCAGCAATATATAATTTATTTGTGCCTGTTTTGCTTGGAAAAAGTACTTGTTTGTACCCAAAGAGAGCTTTACTGTACTTACAGGGTACATTTGGACAATGTGATCCTTGGAGAACAGAAATGTACTTGTCACTTTATTTCTGAGAGTGTGCCTAACTAGACATTATATTAGGCATATAAATATTGATCGTAGACACATTAATGATGTACATATTAAATATGATATTAAGCAAGATAGTAGGTGAGAGAAGTATAGGTAGTCTGATGGTAACACACAGTTGCAGGTTTGAATCCCAGGTGGGCAAAGCCGTGGGCAAAGCCTTGTAAAGGTACTTACCCCCTGATTGCTTCAGGAAATGGCAAACTATTTGTACTACTACTTGTACATAAATAAACTGATTGTACTTGCAAAAAATATCAAAGCTGTGGGATGGCGGTCTCTGCTAAAGGCTGGAAAATGACAATGATAAAAGTTCTGGGCTACACCCAAGTCCAAATGTGGACAATGCGAGGCCGTATCTATTTGCTGTGAACTTTCATCGCCTTTTATTTTACCCGGACCTATAGAAAAAAGATTTTCCAAAACTGAGCTAAAATGATTATTTTGCGATACAGAAAACACAAAGGTCCGTTTCTGTATGAGAGGGGTTCCTTCATGAAAGTTTATAAAATTCCAATGGGGAAATCCATTCATATTTATTTCTGTAATGTTCGCGAAACAGACACTGCCATTGCTGATGTGTGTTAAGACCTCAGAGTTGTAACCCACAGGAATTACCACCTCAATTTAAAAAAAAAGGTTTCAAATCCTCCTTTTAGATTTAGGCAGACGCAGTGAATAATCTCTTGTAAGCACAGTTACGAGCATTACTATTTAATTTGGCACTGAACCACATTACTAGATCACACAATGTAATCGTTTAATAATTTCTGTAATAGTTTCCAACTTAGTATTCTGCGGTACACGCACAGTTTTAGGCTCGGAGTGAAATCAGCTCCAAACGGGAGCGCGTGATCCGCGCGGGGCTCGCGTTAGGCCTGTTCGAGTTGAATTCATTATGAATAGTTAACTCTGACTGGATCCTAAACATCGGCACAACCAAACCTGCGCAATAATATAACACTTACGAAAAACAACGTTCTATTTCTCTCCGAATCCAAAAGGATATAGTGATATTGTAGCCTTACAGCCAGACCAATAATTGATCGTACTGAGTAAGTAGGCGGATCGGTATTCCCTGGTATCGATATCAATGAAAATGCCAACACTACACAATGCAGATAACCCTATTAAATATGCAGCTCTGCAAGTGGCTCCCCCAACGACGAAACATCTGGTAATGTAGCACAATTCTTCAGTTGTGCAAGGTAAACCATGCCTACACACTGTATTGGAGCAATGTACGGAAATGAAGACGCAAGTTAAACTAATCTTTAGAAGCATTCAGAAAAAGAAAAAAAAATACATGTAAAAAAAATAAATAAAATTATAATAATAATAATACATAAATGCGCATGATTTAAAAAAAAAAACCTGCTTCAGTCGGTAACTTGCGTGTCGAGTCGTCAACAATCCGTTAACAAATTGTTCAAATTGGAAAAAGGCCTTACTCATCTCAGGCTTAGCGTCGGGCGAACAGGTGTGTTGAGGTGTTGTCAGTGCGCTGAATGACCGCGTGAGCCCCAGGGCATCGCGGGAGATTGAATACTTCTCCGGAGGAGTCGACGACGGCTCAGGCACGTTAACAGCCTGACTCTATTTTTACTTCGTCGATGTCTTTTTCGGTTGCAAACAGGAAATGTGGCGGACGACCACATTGTTGCAACCTGTCACGTTAGCAAAGTCATCTATTCACTATTTTTTCACAAAAAAAAAATTGTACGTGACTGGTACATTATATACGGAGATGACACGCATTTTATAAGCGCTACTTATTGGTATTAATATTATACATTATATACTGTATATATATAATATACAAATATAATATATGTCAGTAGGCGATCAGCATATTAACTACGGCACAGCTGATTACATATTTCCACGTTTATAATTTATTTTATGTTTTTGTTGAATAAAATGCCAATAAAAAAAAAGTTCGTGCATAACTAAATAATTATCAAACAAACTATTACTTTTACATTATGTAGTACATTCAATAAGATCATTCATTTAATTGTTTGCAAAAACTCTCAGAGAACCGCATTTGCATTCAAAAGAGAAGGAATTCTGCTGAAACAATAGCAATATTATAGCCTACTGTATTGTGAGTTATTTTGAATGAGGAGGTCCGCAAATGAATTAAATCCAATGTTATATCTAATATAATGTAATGCAGTATTGTAAGTCTGTAATGTACTGAAGTGCGCATTTACAAAGTGCAGCGGTCACACCTGTACGTTTTCAGCGAATGGGGCTAAGGCACACCACCGTCAACATCTGTTTGCAGTAACGGCTGAACGCATCTTAGGTGGCCGTTACGGGAATATTATCCCCAGTGACAGTTTGCAGCTTCAAGCTTGGTCTGCTTATGTTAATCCCATTCTCAAACGTTAACGTTTTAGATAATACTATTATAACCGAGACGTGCAACTGCTTTTAATCAATGATTACCAGGTTACTAGTTGCTTCATTGTTCAGCTGTAATTTTATTACCTTTAATGTGTCTTGTATTTGTGATGCTGTCATTGTTCACTCTCGGAACAAAATGGCTCCAAAAGGAACCCTGTGATTCCATCAAAGAACCCCATGTAGTCACATTACATTACATTACATTACATTATATTACATTACAGGCATTTAGCAGACGCTCTTATCCAGAGCAACGTACAACGAAGTTAAAGGGTTCTTTGTCTCGGAGCTTTCACACTGTACACTGCGGTATCGCTACTTTGTCAGTTTATCTGATTATTCTACAAGGGTTCAAGTTTTTATCTATGTGATCACTCTAGCACTTGGAAACTGTGTTTATGTATTTCTCCCCTGGGCTTTCAGCGCACTTTTCCCCGGTTCTTATTTGCATTTTGTTGTACGTCGCTCGTTATTTAGCCTGCAACAGAAGGGGAAAGGTAGTGATTGCAACTTAAGAGACAGGATGAGGCCCAATGTTGCGGTCTGGTAGGTTTCACAAATATTTCCATGTTGGTTTGGCCCCATTTCAGACAGGCAGGGCACAGCAAGTGTAATGAGATATACCCAATATATATTGGGGGGAATCAAGTTCAACTCAACATCTCCAAAAAAAGAAATCTTCAACAAAATGATTATTGTTTGAAAGTAAAGTAAAGGTCTTAGGATTGTGAATATCTTTTTCAAGTACCAACAAGGAAATTATTTTATGAATAGTATGTGTTTAAAATGGTGGATACTGTATCTAATTTTGGAAACTCTTAATTTCCTTATAAAGCCAATTGGGACCACAAAGGTCGGGGCAACCTGTAGCCTAGTGGCTAAGGTACATGACTGGGACAACCTGTAGCCTAGTGGCTAAGGTACATGACTGGGGAAGCCTGTAGTCTAGTGGCTAAGGTACATGACTGGGGCAGCCTGTAGCCTAGTGGCTAAGGTACATGACTGGGGCAGCCTGTAGCCTAGTGGCTAAGGTACATGACTGGGGCAGCCTGTAGCCTAGAGGCTAAGATACATGACTGGGACCTGCTGTGGCCATGATAAGATCCACACAGCTGTTGGGCCCTTGAGCAAGGCCCTTAACCCCACATTGCTCCAGAGGGAATGCTTAGTCTAATCAACTGCAAGTTGCTTTGGATAAAAGCGTCAGCTAAATAAATGCATTTGCGGACCTCCTCATTCAAAATAACTCACAATACAGTAGGCTATAATATCTTTCTTAACAAACTCGAGAGAGTGCATGAAAATCCCAGGAGATCAGCAGTTTTTGAGAACCACCCAAACCACCCTGTCTGCCACCAACAATCAAAGTAACTTAGATCACATTTTCTCCCCCATTCTGATGGTTGATGTGAACATTATCTGAAGCTCCTGAACCGTATCTAGATGATTGTATGCATTGCACTGCTGCCACACAATAATAAGTAGGTGTAATAAAGTAATAATACGCCGTGTAATACTATGGACATGTCTCATACTTTATTTGTGACATTTTAGCGCTTACAAGCCCCTACGAGTGTCCTCACAATAAGGGCCACGCCACACGTCTGTGAAAATGTTTTGAGTTATCTTTAATAACTGATACGGTTTTTTTTTTTCTGAATCTTTTTCCATTCGCTCGCTTTCTCTCGCCACATTAACCAGACGGAGGAAATGCCGTCAAACTAAAATTGTCTTTGACAGACTGCGGATATGTTAGCAAAAATGCTTCTCGAGCTGCTTCTTAAAAGGGGGGAGATCCAACGGCTAAAGTGCCGTGTACGCTCATTTTGTGGCAGGCAGTGGAAACAGATGCAAGGGCTGTAACTTTTGATAAAAGACCTTCGGAAAGCAGACTTTAATGACAGTCTCTCTTAACTCCATGTTCTCTGTCGCTGCTGAATCGAGGAAGGAAATAGTTTGTGAGATCGGCGTCCTTCAAAATCCCATTGGCTGGTTCTGCTACCCAAGACGTCACGTAACTGATCATTGGTTCATTTATAGCAACCCCCCCCCCCCTAGGGTTGCCGCAGTTGTTTTGTGAAAAACCGGGACATTTGACGCGCGACGCGGGGCGTTAAACCATATTTGCAAATATACTATGTTAACAGTTGTAGGACTCCCTACTGCCTCTCTTACCTCTATTTGTCCTGACGTAGATGCGCTCTGTGGCAACCAGAGGGGGAATCAGGGAGATGTGCATATAATTTAGAATGAGACACAAGACTGTTGCAGTTTTAAGCACTCAAGGGTGAGTTTATTCCCAAAAAAAATAAATCAGACGTATTAAGCGATTACCTCTAGGCTAGTAGCTAGCTGGACCTTCCCACGGTGGGGTCGTTGAAGCGTTGAATGCACGCGCCAGACTGACTGCCCATGCAGTCGTTGCTATGTGATAAGGTCACCCATGACTATAAAGATGAAGAGTGAGGTCGTCAAATGTATGAATAATGAAATAACTAAATTTTAACGCCAACCAGCTACCAGCTGTTTAAAAACATAGCTTGAGCTGGTCAAACCATGTCATGAACTGGTCAACCAACTAAACCATGTCGAGCTGGGAGCTGGTCTGAACTGGTCAACCAGCTAATCCATGTTGAGCTGGGAGCTGGTCTGAACTGGTCAACCAGCTGAACCATGTCGAGTTGGGAGCTGGTCTGAACTGGTCAACCAGCTGAACCATGTCGAGTTGGGAGCTGGTCTGAACTGGTCAACCAGATGAACCATGTCAAGCTGAGAGCTGGTCTGAACTGGTCAACCAGATGAACCATGTCAAGCTGAGAGCTGGTCTGAACTGGTCAACCAGATGAACCATGTCAAGTTGGGAGCTGGTCTGAACTGGTCAACCAGCTGAACCATGTCAAGTTGGGAGCTGGTCTGAACTAGTCAACCAGCTGCCAGCTGTTTCAAAACCTAGCTTGAGCCGTTTCTTTCAGCAGGGTAATGAAAGGCAAAAGAAGCATCAGGGTATTTACCCACGGCCTGACTGAAATAAACTACCTGTACGCAAAGCAGCAGGTGTGTGACTTTAACATCTCAGAATAATAGCGTGAGTAAACACTCCTCCCGCTCTAAGGGTCAAGTGGCAACTGTAAAAACCACAGCTTTGGAGCTTATAGTATCGACCCTGTCACGTTTCAGGTCTGTCTTGCCATGTTTTATGTTTATTCATGTTGTCTTAGTCACGTAGTGTCTTATCATGTATTATGTTAGTCTAGGTTCGTCATGTTGTTTAGTTATGTTTCGTTACGATTTATTTTCTTGTCATGTCTAGTTATGTTTCGTACGATTATATTACCTTGTTAAGTTGAGTGGTTATCGTCTTAGTTTCGCTTGTGTTATGTGTTGATTTATGTTTATGGTTACGTTACTGGTCGTTGTTTATGCATACACTTTTACATGTTTTTCCGCAAACCTTGCGTTCCGCCTTTTCTCTCTCTCTTTCTGTCATTCACTCCCTATTGTTTCCATTTGTCTATTTACTAAAACTACTAACGCTAGATCAGGATTGGGTAGAAACTAACAAACTAATCATGTGTTCATGTTACCTTACGTTTCTCGTGCATGTCATTTACTAATTTACTAATGCTAGGGCAGGATAGGTTTATTACTAACGATTACTAATCTCCTTGTTAAACTTGTCATCCATCGCACCTGTTTTCCATTTCCTTGCTACGCTCTAACTAATTGTCTACACCTGTCTACACCCGCATTTATAGCCCAGTCGCGCAAATGTTCTTCGCGAAATTGTCTGCCTCTGTTTACCACGCAACTCTTGAGCATTATTTACGGTTTGATTACACGTTACGATCCAAGCCTGTTACCGACCATCGTCTATTGATTTCTGTTTTGTTGTTTTTGACCACGTCCTCGCCTACCGTTTTGTACTTTTGCTTCGCTGATTGTTTCATGGTTTTGACTCCCGCTTCGCCCACGACTACGCCTCTGCCTGCCGTCCGCCTGTTCATCTGCCCCGCTGACAGCTCTCCTGCTACCGGACCTCCCTGCACGTCTACCGACTACGAATTTGCCTCTTCCCTCGGCACCGTGCTTTTTGTTTGTTTACTATTTGTTTGGCTGGATCTACGTGTATGGACTTTGCTTGTTTTGACTACGCTCCTGGGATTCGTCCCGAATAAAGCCCTGAGGGGTCTTTATATAACTATTGTTTCTGAGTCGTGCATTTTGGGTCCAACCCCCATGCACCCGTCTCAGAACAATTTCGCCACAATGGACCCTGCTGACTCTACTGCCATGTTCCACGCCCTCCAGGAACAAGGAGCTATCGTCCGGCAGCATTCACAAGGAATCTCCGAGCTTCACCTGGAGATTCGTGAACTGTGTGCGGAGATGAAGAAGCTCGCTGTTGCGGTCCTGCTACAACCACGGGAGGAGCCTACCCACCCACCCGCATCCCCAGCGTTCAACCCCATGGAAACCTGGCAATTCCGGGAGCCCCAACAACCCCCCCCCCCGGAGAGGTTCGGTGGAGAACCTGAGAGGTGCAAGGCTTTCCTACTCCAATGTGACTTCGTATTCAAGCAACAGCCCCAGACCTACAACAGCGACGACTGTCGGATAGGCTATGTGATGGGACTGCTGAAGGGGAAGGCATTGGACTGGGCTACCGCGGTGTGGACCGGGGGTTCATCCCCTCCTCGTTACCCGGCCTTCGTCGAGGAGATTCGGAAGGTTTTCCAACACGCATCCAGCGACCAGGAGCCATCCCAGAGACTGATTGCTCTGCGCCAGGGACGGAAGACTGCGGCAGACCACTCCATCGACTTCCGCACCCTCGCGGCGGCCACTAGTTGGAACAATGCGGCGTTGGCGAATCTCTTCCTGGCCAGCCTGAGTGAGACGCTCCAGGACGAGTTGGCGCGACTGGACCCCATCACCCAGCTCGACCAACTCGTGCGCACCACGATTCGCCTGGACAACCGTGCCAGACAACGCCGGTCGGAGAGACCGATCCTTCCCGGCAACCCGTACCCCAGGCAGGGGCCAAGTCCTCGACAAGAGGAGCAGCAGTCGGAGGGACCCGAACCCATGGACCTGTCCCGGGCCGGTACCAAGATCTCTACCGAGGAACGAGCACGCCGCAGAACCACCGGCTCGTGCTTCTACTGTGGGAGGCCGGGTCACACCCAGGCTCGGTGCTCCTTCAGGACCAGGCGACCAGTAGAGGTGAGCGCAGTCGACAGGCATGAGGGTTCTGACAGAGACAACCATCGTCCCACGCTCACCACCCTGCTGATTCTTCCCGACAGAACAACCCGGGTTAACGCATTGGTGGATTCTGGAGCGGACGCCAACCTCATTGACGAAGTTCTGGTGTCTGAACTGAACATTCCCACCCTCCCTCTACCCCACCCTGAGAATGCGCTGTCGCTGGATGGAAGGACTTTCTGCCGCATGACGCACATCACCATTCCCTTACAACTGATCATTTCTGGGAACCATCGGGAGATGATCCAGTTCCGCGTCATCCAGTCCCCTAATGACCAACTCATCTTGGGATTACCCTGGCTCCAGAAACACAACTCCACGATCAACTGGAGTTCTAATCAAGTTCAAGCCTGGGATTCTAAATGTCATCTGTCCTGCTTGCGTTCCGCCCCACCACCAGCAGAGGGAGCACTAGCTCCACCACAGACTCCCAAGCCCTCCCTGGAAAGGGTTCCCACACCTTACCATGACCTGGGCATGGTGTTCTCCAAGACTCAAGCTCAGTCACTGCCGCCCCATCGACCCTACGACTGCGCCATCAAGCTCCTTCCCGGTTCGTCACTCCCCTCTAGTCGCCTATACAATGTCTCCAGACCAGAAAGGGAGGCTATGGAGAAATACATCCGTGACTGCCTGGCTAACGGACTAATTCGCCCATCTTCCTCTCCCGTCGGTGCGGGATTCTTCTTCGTTCAGAAGAAGGATGGCTCCCTACGCCCGTGCATCGACTACAGGGAGCTGAACAACATCACGGTGAGGAACAAGTATCCTCTGCTCCTGATGGACTCCGCGTTCCACCCACTTCACGAGGCCACCATCTTCACCAAGTTGGATCTTCGCAACGCGTACCACCTGGTCCGGATCCGTGAGGGCGATGAATGGAAGACCGCCTTCAACACCTCTCTCGGACACTTCGAATACCTGGTCATGCCATTCGGCTTCACCAATGCTCCTGCTGTGTTCCAGGCTCTGGTGAATGATGTTCTTCGGGACTTGTTGGGCCGCCATGTGTTCGTCTACCTGGATGACATCTTGATCTACTCCACTAATACCAAGGATCATGAAAACCACATCAGGCAAGTTCTACAGAGACTTCTAGAGAACAAATTATTTGTCAAGGCAGAGAAGTGCGTCTTCCACTCCGACACAGTTCCTTGGGTTTACCCTTGAGAAGGGACAGATCAGGGCGGATCCCAAGAAGATTCTGGCGGTCACCGACTGGCCCACACCCACCTCACGCAAGCAACTCCAGCGCTTCTTGGGATTCGCCAATTTCTACCGAAGGTTCATCCGTTCCTATAGTCAAGTGGTCTCCCCTCTAACCAAGCTCACGTCCCCTGCGGTGCCATTCCGGTGGAGCCCCGAAGCTGAGACGTCCTTCACCAAGGTCAAGAGACTGTTCTCTTCCGCTCCCATCCTGGTACACCCCGACCCCACCCGCCAGTTTGTGGTCGAGACGGATGCTTCCGACACAAGGGTGGGAGCAGTGCTCTCTCAGGTGGCGGCCGCTGACAACCGACTACACCCCTGCGCCTTCTTCTCCAAGAAGCTGTCCCCGGCGGAGAGGAACTATGACGTTGGAAACCGAGAGCTGCTGGCAGTCAAACTGGCGCTGGAGGAGTGGAGACATTGGCTGGAGGGGGCCGAGAAGCCGTTCATCATTTGGACCGACCACAACAACCTGGCATACCTCCAGACAGCCAAGAGGCTGAATTCCCGACAGGCTAGATGGGCACTGTTCTTCGGGAGGTTCAACTTCTCTCTGACCTACCGTCCGGGTTCGAAGAACGTTAAGCCTGACGCCCTGTCCCGTCAATTCAACACCTGTTCTGAGTGTGAGGTTCCCGAGAACATCCTTCTTGCCTCCTGCACCATTGGATCTGTCACGTGGAAGATCGAGGCGGTGATCCAGAGGGCTCTACGGGAGGAACCCGATCCTAGGCCCAACCCCGGATTACGCCTATACGTTCCCTCAGCCGCTCGGACACAGGTGCTGCAATGGGCCCATTCATCCCTCCTTTCCTGCCACCCCGGCTTTACCCGCACCTTGGCGGTGCTGAAGCGTGGAGATTCTGGTGGAGTACCATGATCCCCGACACCAGACGCTTCATCAAGGCTTGCACCACATGCGCCAGAAGCAAAGCATCACACCAGGCCCCTGCTGGACTGCTTCAACCATTGCCGGTGCCCAGCCGACCCTGGAGCCACATTGGACTGGACTTTGTGACCGGACTCCCCCTTTCCGAGGGTAACACCACCATCCTGACTGTGGTGGACCGGTTCAGCAAAGCGGCACACTTCATCCCCCTGGCTGGATTTCCCACCGCCCAAGAGACCGCGGATGTTCTGGTGAGAGAGGTTTTCCGCATCCACGGACTTCCCTCGGACATCGTATCTGACCGCGGCCCCCAATTCATCTCCCAAGTTTGGAAGGCGTTCTGCGTGGCCCTCGGGGCCACAGCTAGCCTCTCTTCGGGCTACCACCCCCAGTCCAATGGCCAAACTGAGAGGGCCAATCAGGACCTGGGGGCCGCTCTACGCTGCGTATCGGCAAAGAATCCAGCCGGCTGGAGCAAGATGCTAACCTGGGTGGAATACGCACACAACACCTTACCCTGCGCCGCCACCGCGAAATCACCGTTTGAGGTCTCCCTGGGCTACCAACCTCCACTGTTCCCTGACCAAGAAGCCGAGATCGCTGTTCCCTCCCTCGCCATCCACATGAAACGGTGCGCCAAGGTTTGGAGGGATGCCAAGGCTGCGCTGCTAAGCACGGCAGACCGTAATCGGCGTTTTGCTGATCGCCACCGCACTCCAGCTCCGGTCTACAAACCAGGTGACTCCGTCTGGCTGTCCACTAAGGACATTCCCCTCCAAGCCACCTCTCACAAGCTACAACCCCGCTTTATTGGTCCCTTTAAGATCCACAGCATCATCAACCCTTCCTCTGTTAAACTGTCACTCCCTGCTTCACTTAGGATTCACCTCACTTTCCATGTTTCTTGTATTAAGCCTGTATCCTCTCACCCCATATGTCCCCCGGATCCCCCACCACCTCCTCCCCGCATTATTGACAACCACCCTGCATTTACTGTTAAAAAACTCTTGAACATTCGTAAGAGGGGCCGTGGGGTTCAATACTTGGTTGACTGGGAGGGCTATGGCCCTGAGGAGCGTTCCTGGGTCGCTCCCAGTCTCATTCTGGACAAATCGCTCATCAAAGACTTCCATCGTGACCACCCTGATAAATTCCAAGGACCGCCAGGAGTCAGTCGTTAAGGGGGGGGTCCTGTCACGTTTCAGGTCTGTCTTGCCATGTTTTATGTTTATTCATGTTGTCTTAGTCACGTAGTGTCTTATCATGTATTATGTTAGTCTAGGTTCGTCATGTTGTTTAGTTATGTTTCGTTACGATTTATTTTCTTGTCATGTCTAGTTATGTTTCGTACGATTATATTACCTTGTTATGTTGAGTGGTTATCGTCTTAGTTTCGCTTGTGTTATGTGTTGATTTATGTTTATGGTTACGTTACTGGTCGTTGTTTATGCATACACTTTTACATGTTTTTCCGCAAACCTTGCGTTCCGCCTTTTCTCTCTCTCTCTTTCTGTCATTCACTCCCTATTGTTTCCATTTGTCTATTTACTAAAACTACTAACGCTAGATCAGGATTGGGTAGAAACTAACAAACTAATCATGTGTTCATGTTACCTTACGTTTCTCATGCATGTCATTTACTAATTTACTAATGCTAGGGCAGGATAGGTTTATTACTAACGATTACTAATCTCCTTGTTAAACTTGTCATCCATCGCACCTGTTTTCCATTTCCTTGCTACGCTCTAACTAATTGTCTACACATGTCTACACCCGCATTTATAGCCCAGTCGCGCAACTGTTCTTCGCGAAATTGTCTGCCTCTGTTTACCACGCAACTCTTGAGCATTATTTACTGTTTGATTACACGTTACGATCCAAGCCTGTTACCGACCATCGTCTATTGATTTCGGTTTTGTTGGCCACTGTTTGTTTTTGTCCACGTCCTCGCCTACCGTTTTGTACTTTTGCTTCGCTGATTGTTTCATGGTTTCGACTCCTGCTTCGCCCACGACTACGCCTCTGCCTGCCGTCCGCCTGTTCATCTGCCCCGCTGACAGCTCTCCTGCTACCGGACCTCCCTGCACGTCTACCGACTACAAGTTTGCCTCTTCCCTCGGCACCGTGCTTTTTGTTTGTTTACTATTTGTTTGGCTGGATCTACGTGTATGGATTTTGAAATTGAGCCGGCCAAGCTGGCACATTCAGTCCAGTCCAGTCCAGTCCAGTCCAGTCCGGTTCAATTCAATTCAATTAATTTTGTATCGTGCTTCTCGCAGAAGACTGTAACAATGAAGCCTTACAGAGTGAATTAAATATATCAGCCCGAAGCTCCCAATAGCACATGAGGTAAACGACTCTTAAAAGCCTCAAACAGTGCAGAGAAAAAACTCCCCGATGGGAAGAAATCTCGGGAGGAGCCCGGCTATAGGGGCCTGCCCATCCTCCGCTGGCCTATGGGTTTAATGTGTGAAACTAAACTCCATATGGAGGGATGTAGAGTCTGGAGTTCAGAGGGTAGGGGGATGAATTTGTTGCTCCAGGATGTGGTGAAGCATTGGCTGGACCAGGGAGGAGCAGGGAGGAGTCCACCGGGGGGTGGGGGAGTGGCCAGGAAAGAGAAACAAAAGAGAAACCACATGTGAGCCGGCGGCTGTCTGCCCGGCCTGGTTCCTGGCTGTCTTGCAGCGCTGCCCCGCCGGGTTCAGGGGTGCGTCGGCCAGCGGTTGTTTGTGGTTTCGCATTTAGGTCATGGGTTTTACTGTTGCTTCATTTTAGCCACAACGGTTCTCTTCTGGTCACAGCGGGTTTGCTTTGTTAGTTGACCCAGTGTTTCACGAGCGGCCATTTTACACCGCTTGTTGCTCGGCTGAACTGGCGGGACTGCTTAATAAAGAAGACTGGAGTGTGACAAATGGTGAATGGCTGGCGTTTATATGGTGCCTTCATCCAAAGTTTACGCTGCACAACATACGCTGTACGACACACCCAGGGCGGGATCGAATCGGCAACCGTCCGACTGCCAGAGGACTGCTCTTACCGCCTGAGCCAATGTCAGCCCTGGTTTCACGGTCCTAGGCCTGGTCTCTCCATGGAGTCGATCTGTACAATGTAGAAGATGCAATAAACATGGGTGCCTGTAATCTGACTGGCGACAGGCTTTGGGTGTGCGAGGGTGCTGAACAGCATTAGCCACTCTCTCTATTTCTCTATCTCTATCCCTTTCTCTCTACCTTTCTCTCTCATTGTTTTGAAGGAGTGGAAAGTCATTCAGTCTCTCTGTTGGGGGAACTCCTGCTCTGCTGATGTACAGGTAGGTACGCAGTGTGCGAGTGATTCTTGGAAAAACCTCCTAAACCACCAATGCATGCTCTCTCACTCACACACACACACACACACACACACACACGCCTGCCTGCACGCACACATGCAGACAAACACACAGTCCCCACCAAAAGTATTGGAACAGCTAGGCCAATTCCTTTATTTTTGCAATACATGTGGGGTTGAGATAAAAAAGATGAACACGAGATCAGAATTTCAGCTTTTACTTTCTGGTATTTATACGTAGATGTGTGAAACCTTTGGTATCAGACCACCAAATTGTTAGGTGAGCAAAAGTATTGGAACAGAGAGTATTTAAGTAAATGAAAGTAAATAACACTTAATATTTGGTAGCATATACCTTGCTTACAATAACTGCATCAAGCAAACTGTACCTTAGTCCTCCCTCCTGATCCCCCCCCCCTTTCCGATATCCCTCTTGTCTTACCCAAAAAATAATAATTTGCACTTATGATGACTGTATGTTTTGTTTAGAACAGCACTTCATGTGTATTTTACTAGTTCTGGATGTGATGCTTTGACTTGTGGTAGAACCTATGCACTTGTAAGTGGCTTTGGATTGAAAGCATCTGCCAAGTGACAAAAATGCAAATGTAAATGTTAGCCTGCAACCCTTTGACCAAATTGTTGCATTCTTCTTTTGTGATGCGTTTCCAGGCTTTTACTGCAGCCTCTTTCAGTTGTTGTTTGTTTCAGATTTTTTCCCCTTCGATCTCCTCCTCAGAAGGTGAAATGCATTCTTAATTGGATTAAGGTCTGGTGATTGACTTGGCCATTCTAAAACCTTCCACTTTTTCTCCCTAATGAAGTCCTTTGTTGTGTTGGCAGTGTGTTTTGAGTCATTGCCTTGCTGCATGATGAAGTTTCTTCCAATTAGTTTGGACATATTTCTCCGTAAATTGGCAGACAGAATGTTTTTGTAGACTTTGGAATTAATCCTGCTGCTACCATGAGTTACATCATCAATAAAGACTAGGGAGCCCACTCCAGAAGCAGCCATGCAAGCTCAAGCCATGACACTTCCAGGTGAAAGCCGGATTTGTCATCTCATGGACATATTTTGACCTTAAACTCAACTGTCTTCAGTGTATTGTAAAAACAATGGAATTGACCTTGCTGTTCCAGTACTTTTGGAAGGGACTGTATACACACACACACACACATGGAAACTCTCCCTCTTAGACAGACACACACACACACATGGAAACTCTCCCTCTTATACAGACAAACACGCACACACACACACACAGGGAAACTCTCCCTTTTAGACACACACACACACACACACACACACAGCAGGTTAGGTCAGAGGGGAAATCCTAGGCGTGGGTTCCCAGTTCTCGGTTCTCCCACACACTCTGAACTTCCTGTCTGCCCTGTGCGAGTCCTCAGAGTCTCCTGTCCCCACAGTACTGCTGGAGAGAATGTCTCTCACACCTGCCAGACAGCCTCAGAGGAATGGGACAATCTGTGACCTTCTGACTGATGACTGGGCCAACCAGTGACCTTCTGACTGCCTCTGTGGAAAAGGTCATGGTGTAGTTATTGGCTCACTGAAAGTCAGTTACTCCATCCTGGGTCACTCCAGGCACCCCAGCAGACCCTGTGGCTCTCCAGGACCAGGGCTGGTGACCCCAGCAGACCCTGTGGCTCTCCAGGACCAGGGCTGGGGACCCCAGCAGACCCTGTGGCTCTCCAGGACCAGGGCTGGGGACCCCAGCAGACCCTGTGGCTCTCCAGGACCAGGGCTGGGGACCCCAGCAGACCCTGCGGCTCTCCAGGATGATTCTGAACTGTATGTTATACAGAAACTGCTAACTTTAATCTGTCGATGTCCTGTAGATGAAACAGCAGGCGCTGTGCATATATCCACAGACACATAACAATGCCTTCATGATAAATTATTTAAATATATCGTATTTTTATTGAAAAATATACCACTTACATTTCTTCATTAAAATGATAAAATGCTAACCGTTCACTGCAATGAAACAAACATCTAAACACAATACAAATGAGAGCTTATTTACAGAGCAAAGGTGTTTTGGTAACACTTCATGCATGGGTCACACATTGAGGGTTTGTTAATCTCAATAAGTGCTTATGTAGACAGTAATACATGGTTACTAACTCCGTGTTAGGGATTATAATTAGACCCATATCCTGTCATCCTGTCCAGACTCATTTTCGGAGGGAAAGTCTTCACTTCTGTGAGATTATTATTCCACTAGCAAAGCTCTGAAACTTAGCAGGTTCGCCATCACACAAATCTCTGGCGGAATAATTGTAATAAAAAAAATGTGTCATTTAGCTGATGCTTTTTTTCCAAAGCGACTTACAGGTGATTAGACTAAGCAGGGGACAATGTGGGGTGAGGTGCCCAACAGCGGCACACCGGGGCCTGAACCACCGACCTCCAGGCCCAGTCATGTGCCTCAGTCACAGAACAATCACAGAACACATTTTTATAAAACAACAGCATGAGGTGCACAGTACAGGTGAGCACATATGTACAAAAGCCCTTCTATGCTTTAATATGTGGTGTGCGGAGAATGTATGGTAAAGAACAAAGGTGCTAAAATAACTAGATGAAGAGGCACAACAGCTATCTCAGCTCTTCTTCATCTGACATTCTCATGTAACAGCCGTCACAACAAAGGTTTAAAAAAACAAAAAAAAGATTTGTCTGGACAGAGGCGCGCCTTGACGCGTAAAGACGGCATCTTTGATGCGCAGAAAAACCCTGTCGTGTCCCATGTATTCCAGTGTACCGGAGGTAGATCGGCCACTTTGCCCTGAAAGATCGACAAGAAGGTTAAAGATCCCACGGTCCCGAGAGAAGCAATCGCACTGCGGAGGCAATGATGTCACTTCCTCTCGCCAACATTCTCTTGCTCAGGTTACTGTGTTCCGTTGCCCTGGGGCCGCTGCACTGTGACGCTGGCCTCCTGAGTTCTGACGGACGTGTACTTCACCGGGGGTGGGGGGGGTTTGAAGGGAGGGGGCATGTCCATCCTGGCAAACAGACAGACACACAGACACACAATCAATCAACCAGTCAATCGGTGTTAAGTGTTGTGTAGCTGGCATTTAATAGTGCAAAGGTGTTGACTGCATGGCCAGCTATGTATGAAACTCACTCAACTGATCCCCTGAGGACCCATAGCACATTGTGTCCCACCCCCAAAATGGCAGGTCTGCATACACAGACAGATGGACGGACGGACAGACAATCAGATGGACACACAGACACAGACACACACAGACAGACACAGACACACAGACAGACACAGACAGATGGACGGACGGACAGACAATCAGATGGACACACAGACACAGACACACACAGACAGACACAGACACACAGACAGACACAGACACAGGCAGACAGACACAGACAGAAACAGACAGACTCAGACAGACACAGACACAGGCAGACAGACACAGACACACAGACACAGACAGACACAGGCAGACAGACACACACAGACAGACACAGACACAGGCAGACAGACACAGACAGGCACAGACAGACACAGGCAGACAGACACACACAGGCAGGCACAGACAGACACACACAGACAGACACAGACTGACACACACACAGACAGACACAGACACACACACAGACACAGACACAGGCAGACAGACACACACAGACAGACACAGACAGGCACAGACAGACTCACTTGCGCTGGACCATGTGTCTCCGGTACAGGAGCAGAATCACAAGGAGCAGGAGAACGACCGGCAGCACAATGAGTACGACGTACCGGCTGCCGTCTGCGGACTCTGAGAGACAGTCAATCAGTCAATCAATCAATCAATCAATCAATCAATCAGCCAATCAATCAGTCAGTCAATCAGTCAATCAATCCAGTCAGTCAGTCAATCAATCCAGTTAATCAGCCAATCAATCAGTCAGTCAGGCAATCAATCCAGTCAATCCAGTTAATCAGACAATCAGCCAATCAGTCAGTCAGTCAGTCAATCAGTCCAGTCAATCAGCCAATCGATCAGTCAGTCAGTCAGTCAATCAATCCAGTCAATCAGCTAATCAGTGAACCAATCAATCAGCGTTCTGAGGAAACCATACTTCACTGCATAATACTTTGAAATATTTTTGACATAACAATCCATGATAACAACGTCAACAACAACAATGTGATGGCTACAATAAGGAAATTAAATAAATATCTGTGTATAAATATATTAACTCAGGTTGCCATGGATATATTAACAGGTTGGAGCCTACCTGTATTGGTCACGCCTACGTTGGTGGTGAGGTT
This sequence comes from Conger conger, assembly GCF_963514075.1. Taxonomy (NCBI): domain Eukaryota; kingdom Metazoa; phylum Chordata; class Actinopteri; order Anguilliformes; family Congridae; genus Conger; species Conger conger. Next base: position 61,855,446 of record NC_083766.1, read on the forward strand.
GCGGCTGCTGTTTGAATGGTGTACCGTGGCGGTTACGCTGCTTCCGAGACTCGGCGTGACAGTGGGTTGTTCCGGAGTGGTAGCGGGCTGCCCGTGGCTCGACGCATTCTCAGTGTCGGTGGCGTTAAAATCAAACGGAGGCAGCGTCGCGTTGAAAGGACCAGCCGGTCCGGTGCTAACGTTGCGCTTCGGTGCGGCGGAATTAGCGCTCCAAGCCGGCGGAGGGGAGACGCTGCCTGTCGCGCTTCCTTCCGTTGCCATGGATACGGCAGTGCTCCGGACTGTGACGTCGGGGCTGTTGTCATTGGTCGCGGTCGGGGAGATGGGAGGGGCAATGCTTGATGGGAGTTCTGTAAAACCTGCCAGGAAATAATGCGCTGTCTGACTCTCAAGGATAAATACAATTGGAAATAATGTTTGGATGTAGGGCTCGTGTGTACGGTCAACGCCCAATTGCTGACATTTTAATCATTATTGCTGTTGCCAAAATGTAAATATGAGCATATCATTTCTTATAATTTGTTTCACACATTAACAGCACAAAATGTCCACCAGGTGTCAGTAGAAACACACGGGAAATCAGAGATGTCGCATAGCACGTTGCTTCCGGGACAACAATAACATCTACAACAGAACTTTTGCGGTCCAAAACCGGAAGTGCCGGTCTGGTTAAAGTGACATTATATGTATTTAATTCGCCCATTTACTGCGAGATAGACTGACACTGCACGCTGTATGACCGTGGGAAAGAGAGAGATCGAAAGATGAGCGCACAGACAGAGACAAAGGGGGATTTTTACACCACAGAGTTCACAGAAATGAGAAATCAAATTTATCTGAGCAGGACGGGAGATCCGGGCCACAATAACGGGCGAAGAAGTTTTGCTGGCTAATGTCGTTTCGTTGCTTAATTACCATGAAAGAACAAAAGGAGCATTTTATCATTTGTTAGCATTTTTTGGCCGACAAAGAATGCCAAATAATCGTTTCTGTCCACCAGGCCGACTCATGTCCCCAGCGGAGCCGTGGGAAGGGCGGACAGAGACGACTCATTTTTAAATTCTTACACTTTATATTTGATATCCTTATTCTTACTTTTCACACTTTCACAGGGAGCACAGTACACAGCCTGCTGATGTCAAAGGCCGGGTATTACTGATGCAGTTCAGGGCCCTGTTCCACAGAGTTCCTCTCTACAGTTACCTGGCTAACTCAGTAATGCTGCTTTGGGACGAGGCCTCGTGTTCACTTCGGACCGCCGAATGGGACACAATAGCAACTAATCACCATGGGAACCAACAACCAGAACCAGACCTGGGTTCAAATAGATTTGTTTTGGAGTCAAATACTTTTCGGTGCTCTATTGACCTTGCCTGGTGCATTTGAGCCTGCGTTGAGGAGGGGATTGGCAGGGTTTACACTTTTGGGATCATAGGGCGGCCTGTTGCGTAGTGGTTAAGGTAAAGGACTGGGACACGCAAGGTCGGTGGTTCTAATCCCGGTGTGGCCACAATAAGATCCGCACAGCCGTTGGGCCCTTGAGCAAGGCCCTTAACCCTGCATTGCTCCAGGGGAGGATTGTCTCCTGCTTAGTCTAATCAGCTGTACGTCGCTCTGGATAAGAGCGTCTGCCAAGTGCCAATAATGTAATGTAATTGCATTTGTTCCAATATTACCAGGCACGTGTAGTCAAATGCAGGAAAGTATTTGAGTCCAATACAAATGTGGCTTGAATCCAGGTTACACACCCCGTTCCTTAACCCTTATGACAAATTACTTGGCCGAGCTGACCCAGCGAGTCTCATGAACTAAAACATGAAGGAAAAAAAAACACCCAACACCCCCACCCCCACTGCTCCGCTCTGCCCACACGTACCTGACCTCACGGCTACGCTGAACTGCGCCTGGCGCTGCAGACCCGTATCCGTGACGACAGCGGTCAGCACGTACACCCCCGCCTGCTCAGCGCTCACCGGCCCGAGGCGCAGTGAACTGGACCGGGACACCTCCACGCCGTCCTGTCAGCAACGACAGCCGTCCGCGTTAGCATCGTGGCTCCCATCTAGCACAGCTAGATATAACAGCCACCAGGACTAGCATAGCCACTTCCACTCAGCACAGCTAGAAAGATATAACAGCCACCAGAATTAGCATAGCCACTTTCACTCAGCTTCACTCAGCACAGCTAGCAAGATATAACAGCCACCAGAATGAGCATAGCCACTTTCACTCAGTTTCACTCAGCACAGCTAGCATGATATAACAGCCACCAGGACTAGCATAGCCACTTTCACTCAGCTTCACTCAGCACAGCTAGCATGATATAACAGCCACCAGGACTAGCATAGCCACTTTCACTCAGCACAGCTAGCAAGATATAACAGCCACCAGGACTAGCATAGCCACTTTCACTCAGCACAGCTAGCAAGATATAACAGCCACCAGGACTAGCATCGCCACTTCCACTCAGCACAGCTAGCAAGATATAACAGCCACCAGAATTAGCATAGCCACTTTCACTCAGCTTCACTCAGCACAGCTAGCAAGATATAACAGCCACCAGAATTAGCATAGCCACTTTCACTCAGCTTCACTCAGCACAGCTAGCAAGATATAACAGCCACCAGAATTAGCATAGCCACTTCCGCAAGATATGACATTTTGGGGGTTAGGTGTCTTGCTCGGGGACACTTCAACACACAGAGGGTGGAATCGAAGTGGCAACCCTCTGTCTGCCAGACGACTGTGCTAACCGCCTGAGCCAATGTCGCCCGCAATAAATTGTTGGTTTGTTGGAAGGTCGGAACCTGTTTGGGTATCTCTAACACACAACCAGTGCACAAAGGTCCAAAGTCCTCCCTCCTGATTTCCCCCGTCCCTCCTTTCTGATATCCCTATCCTTGTCTAACCCCCCCCCAAAAAAAACAGAAAAAACAAAAACCAAAAAAAAAGTGCACTTATGATGACGACTCTGTCTAGAACAGCATTCCATGTGTATTTTCCTAGTTCTGGATGTGATGCTTTGACTTGTGGTAGAACCTATGCACTTGTAAGTCGCTTTGGATTAAAAGCGTCTGCCAAATGACAAAAATGTAAATGTAAATGTAAAGACACAAGTTCATGGTACAGAAGACACTGTGCTGTGTGAGTGCTGGACATGGGCACGGTTTTTACCTTTCTCCAGGTGTACTGGGAACTCTGGGATGAGTTGGCTGCACAGGTAATGGTGACATTCTGGCCGGCAGTAACCTCAATACTGCGGGGGGTGTCGCATTCAATTTCACGGAGATCTTGTTTTGGGAAAGAAAGGATCATTGACAGAAAAGGAAATGGCTGATTTGAAACACACAACAGAACCTGTGAGATGAGCCTAACTGTGCACACGCCAACACACGTTTCATTTGACCTCAATTACCATTTCCGGCTGAAGTTATTTCAGACATAAAAACTGACTTTGAAAACTGTACAAGACCCATAGATCACACTTCACAATAACATTCATAAATTGGCATTAACTAATATAGGTGTTAACGTTAATTAATGATGAACAAATTCATTAATTAAGCATGGCATTATCTTTTTTCCATTCGTCCATGTATTTGTTAACAATTAACTAAAGTATTTGTTACATGATATTTATACATTAGCAAACCATGGGATGAACTTATAATTAGTTAACAACTACATTAGTTATTGGCAATTCATATTGGAATGAAAAAGTCAGTTAATGTATCTCTTAATGGTTAACATGAATGAATGATGTACAAATACATTAACAGGGCTGTACAGATTAACTTCTCTGTAGTAGTTAATTATAGTTAAAATTAGTTCATGCCAATTCATGGAACCTTATTGTAAAGTGTTATCGAAGGATGGATCTAGAAACGTAGCCTATTAGTTTACTCCATCTTGTGTAACTGGGCTCCAGGTAATGTATAGACCTGTCAGACCGGAACAAAGAAACACTGTGTGTCAGTTTTAAAATAGTTTCCTAATAGTTTACGAATAAATGGTTTCAAAATACATAAAATTGTAGTTTAAATTGTTCTGTTATTTTTTCACATAAATTTGGAGCACAAATCACATACAAAACACAGAACACATTCGTAGCGTAATCAATGAGTAACTTTTTAGAAAACGTTTCTATAAGTGCAGCAAAGCAACACAAAACAATGTTCTAACTTCAAGCCATAACAACATAATGCAGATATCAGCTATGATAGGCAGAGTTACAGTATGTGTCAACTGCAAACTGACTGGTGAGATTATTACATCAGACAATTGACTCTAACTTGAGTATTTTGTTATTCACAGTTGATTGTGCATGACATATTCTCTCTTGACCGTAAATGCATGGTTTGTATCATACTTGCGGTTGACTAATTTGTTTGGATCAAGCGATGGCTCAAACTTGGTGATTTGTTTGTCAAAATCAATTGATTGTAACTTCATGATTTGTGACACACTGGTTGTTGGTGTGACATTCTCTCCTGACTGTAACAGACTGTAACATGGTCTGTTTCATACTCACTGTTGACTGGGTTTGCGCCGTGCTTGAGATTTGTGTTGCACTCAATTGAATATAATTTGATGTTTTATAATTTGTTGGTTTCACATTCTCTCCTGACTGTAACTTTGGTTTGTGTCGTACTCACAGTTGACTGTAACATTCACGGTGGCACTGTGACCAGACAGGCCCAAAGATGAATTCCCTGGCTGGCAGGTGTAGAGATCACTGTCTTCTCTGGTCACGTTGGGCAGTGTGAACCTTCCGTCCTTGTTTTCTAAGATGGAGGACTTATTCTAGAAGGGGAAGACACAGACCTGAAACACTGTTGTTTCTACACTGTTGAATATGAAATAATATCATTTCGCCACAGGAGAACATATGCATGACTGAAAAACAGGACTGGTTAGCTAACAAATTAGTAATACACCCTTGGGTACACATGAATAGAATAGTCATAGAAAGACTCCTACATTATTTCATCCAGACCAAAGTGATTAGTCCGAGAATCATAAAAATGGTTGAAATTGTTATTTTGAAAGGGGAGACTAATGAACGACAGTACAATACCTTTCGTAAGATTTCGGCAGATTTTAAGAACAAAAACAAACAGCTCAGAATGACTTATTAATTCAAGAACAAGTACAATAAGAGGAGAAGGAAGCAGAAGAGGAAGAGGGGGATGCTGTATGTGATGAAGAGGACTAACCTTGGAAGGCCAGAGGAAGTAAGATCCCGCTGGAAGGGCGCTGGTACAGATGATGGTCACATTGTCCCCCTCTCTCACGGGCCGATGCGTAACCCTGGCGGAGACCTGAGCAGCTGTCCCGAAACAAAGACCATTACACACACATTTACACACGCTTTTACACACACATTTACACACGCTTTTACACACGCTTTTACACACGCATTTACACAAGCATTTACACACGCTTTTACACACACATTTACACACAGATTTACACACAAATTTACACACGCAATTACACACACGTGCGCATTTACAAACATGTATTTACAGACACGCATGCGGCTGGAAGGGTGTCAGTTTATGCACAGCTGCCATTTGTGTCCTGGAGATTCGGGGTAAGTGTATTTTTATGGTTTATGGTTATATTCTTCATGATTTTTTGTAACTCACTTCTTGGGGTCGTGTCATGGACGTAGCCTGTATGTGAGAATTTGTGCTGTTTCTTGGTTGGTGCGGTTAATCCAGTGCACTCGTGTTATTAGTATTTAGTAATAGTAATGTTGCATCTTTACTTGTGGGTCATATTAAAAGTTATATTTTAACTTGCTTCACTTCAACAAATGAATTGAAACAATTAAATATTTGTCAATAACAGTATGTAATGGGTATTTCAGAAATGAACTGAACTGAACTGGTACCTGTAACCTGCAGGTGTGCCTTGATTTTGACCGTCCCGGCGGGGAACGTTGTGAGCTCACAGACGTACACCCCACCGTGCCACACGTCCAGATCCCGGAACACCAGGGACGAACCCCACTCCTCCCCAGATTTCTCCACCACCATGGAGACGTTGTTCCAGAAGTGATGTGGAGGTCCATGACTGGGGTTGTAAATGGCGATCTTGTGTTCCTGGTGGCCCTCCACTTTCCTCCACTCGATCTGCACGAGGTTGTACTTGTTGTGATAATCCTCCATTCGGCACGGGAGTGTGGCCGGCTGGCCTTCGGTCACATTGACCGAATATGAGCGATCCAAATTCCCGAAATGACCTGACAAGAGAAACAAAAGGCAAACCCCGAACATTTTCATTAAGTCTGTGTGCATTCTGTTATTGTTTACACACAGGTACTGTTCTGAACCCAGAGGACCGGTGAAAAGCGACGGACGTTTACCGTGAGCACTGCCACATTTTCACAGGGAACTGAACGCTAACCGTCTTTCCTTCTCACTGGATTTCAGGTGAAAAATAAACGCACACACAAACTGTTAAACGCACACATAAACGCACACACAAACTGTTAAACGCACACACAAACGCACACACAAACTGTTAAACGCACACATAAACGCACACACAAACTGTTAAACGCACACACAAACTGTTAAACGCACACATAAACGCACACACAAACTGTTAAACGCACACACAAACTGTTAAACACACACATAAACGCACACACAAACTGTTAAACGCACACACAAACTGTTAAACGCACACATAAACGCACACACAAACTGTTAAACGCACACACAAACTGTAGGACCAGAGTTGGGGAAAGCTGTCCTAACTGCAAATTACAACTTTGATAATTAGTGATTTGTGCTAGTCTCTCTCTCTCTCTCTCTCTCTGTCTCATAAATGAGCTCTTTACTTCAAAATGGTTCTTTGTCATGGGAGCTTTCACACTTCACAACGATGATAGAGGATTCAAGTACTCAAAAGGGTTTCCCTATGGAAAAAAGCCTGGAAAAGAATTGTTCATCATTGGCAGCACTGCATACCCTTATCATAGATAGTCACAGGCAGGCACAGTGAGGTCCATATGTATTTGGACAATCTTAAAGGGCCGTCATTTCCACACAGTACACAAATGCATACCCTCAAGTTAAAGCTGACAGACTCACTGCACTTTACGTGAGCCGTTCTCACTCCCATCGCATCACATTACCGTTATTTAGCTGAAGCCTTCATCCAAAGCAACCTACAGTTGATTAGACCTCTCCCGCTCGCTCCCTTGCGGTGACTTACCTTGGGTGAAGGTGGAGAAGAGTAAAATGGCGATGGCTGTGAGACTCCCGTCCGAAGCCATGTTTCAGCTCTCCTCTCTCCCGACGGCTGTTAAAGCACTTAAACTGAAAGCGAGAGAGTACTCAGTCAGCGTCTCTCACAGGAAGCCGCCGCTTTTTGCTCTGCAGACAGAAACCACAGCGATGCTGCCAGCCGCGCCGAGCATCACCTGCGGGGAGACGGCCGCACATCGGCTTCTGCCGTTTCCCAGCAACGCGTTTCATCTCAGCCAATGGGGCGGCGAGACGAGTCAGACGTTCTGACTGCTCCGCTTTACACTTCTCTCGCCGAGAACCGAAGAAGTCCCCAAGAATTGATCAGGCGATTAACTTAACCAACGTTTCCATGAGAACTGCGTCACCGCCTGACCTTTCACTGAGGAAGTCATGACAGACGTGCTCTCTTGCAGCAATGCGTTCTGAGCGGAAGGTGTGCTGTTTTACGTTTATGTTTATCTCAGGTAGCTTAGTAGCTGTACTGCGGGGTTCTTTTCTTGATTAGACCACAGTAAATGAATTTTTTTTAAGTAGAGATAGATAGATAGATAGATAGACAATCATAGTGCTTTACAACGATTAGCGGAAACTCGCCTGGGTGATCTGCCATTTTGCACCAGAACGCACACCACACACAAGAACTGTGTATTGTGTAAATACAGGTTGAACGAGTTAAGGTTGTGAATTTAGCCAGGACACCGGGGAACCTCCCTACCCATGTGTCATGGGATCTTTAATGACCCCATCACTGCGCTGGGGCATTGTGGGAACTCTGACCTGAGGGAAGACTGCCCCCTACTGGCCCACAAAACCACTTCAAGCAGCAACTGAGTTTTCACAGACATCCTCCAATCCAAGAACTGACCGAGCCCACACCTGCCTCGCTGGAGCCATTCAGCAGGAGCCAGGTGCATGATGGGATGGCGCTGTCATTCCACGTCGGGGGTGCAGAGCAAGGGCCGATCCGCTTCAGGACTTTGTGCCAACTTCTGCTCTTAATTATTTTATGAGCTAAATAATGTCTTGATCGTGGCGGCACGAATGGTGCAGTGGGTAGCACTGCCGCCTCACAGCAAGGAGGTCCTGGGTTCGAATCTGTGCGGAGTTTGCATGTTCTCCCCGTGTCTGCGTGGGTTTCCTCCGGGTACTCCGGTTTCCTCCCACAGTCCAAAGACATGCAGGTTAGGCTGATTGGAGAGTCTAAATTGCCCGTAGGTATGAGTGTGTGAGTGAATGTTGGGTGTGCCCTGCGATGGACTGGCGACCTGTCCAGGGTGTATTCCTGCCTTTCACCCCAATGTATGCTGGGATAGGCTCCAGCCCCCCTGCGACCCTGTTCAAGATAAGCGGGTTAGGATAATGAATGAACGAATGAATGGATGGATGTCTTGATCAGACATTTATATATGCACCAGCTACAGCTGCAGACTGCTAGTGTGTCCTAAAGACTCTACTCTGCTCCAGTGCTGGAGTCAACCAGCGTAATTTCCAGAGCTGTCGGAAAAATAAATTAAGGTAACCGATTGGAACAAAAACCAGCTCCCAGACCGGCCCTCCAGGACCGGAGCTGTGCACTCCTGCTCTACGTCTTTTCAAGAAACACAGCTGAAATGGACAATCACATATAGGACAGGAGGTCCTGAAATTACCAGTGCTGCTGGCGATCCTTCTTCCCCTCCAATCAGGGACTGGCATTCCTTCTTCCCCTCCAATCGGGGACTGGCATTCCTTCTTCCCCTCCAATCAGGGACTGGCATTCCTTCTTCCCCTCCAATCGGAGACTGGTTTTATAGCAGGGACACCAGGGGAGTGTGACCGCTGGCCGGTCAGTGAGATCAATCAACCAATGAACCAATCAGGCAGAGCGGAAAACAGGCAGTAATATTGGCCAGGTTTGAGGATCTGGGTCCTGCAAGCCCTGATCACATTCTACGTCTGTGCCAGATGTGTCTCCTCCGCAAAACACAGGCTGTTTGTGGTGTCACCTTGTCCAATACTGCCCCCTGGTGGCGGACTGAGGGATTTACATCATCAGGGCCACCGGCCGCATCGTGAGGTAGACTACGGAGGCCCATCTTTTCCAAACTGTGCGGCGCTTAAATGTTACATTTCCATTGAAAACTGTTCTGGGTTTTACTCAGTGCAGTTATCCAGCGTAATCCAAAGAGCATGCTTTGTCTGTGTATTCTTAAAAAACAGCATCAACAAGGACAGACAGTGTCGTTGATGTGAAGCACCACTCTGACGCAGCACCTCCGATGTCAGCTACTTGAGACAGACCCCCCTTCATCATCAGCCTGCTAAACCTGAGTGAGTGAGTGTGAGTGTGTGTGAGTCAATGAGTTAGTGTGTGAGTGTGTGTGAGTCAATGAGTTAGTGTGTGAGTGAGTAAGTGAGTTAGTTAGTGAGTTAGTGTGTGAGTGAGTGAGTGAGTGAGTGAGTGAGTGTGTGTGAGTGTGTGTGAATCAATGAGTTAGTGTGTGAGTGAGTGAGTGAGTGAGTGTGAGTCAATGAGTTAGTGTGTGAGTGTGTGTGAGTGTGTGTGAGTGAGTGTGTGAGTGAGTGAGTGAGTGTGTGTGAGTCAATGAGTTAGTGTGTGAGTGAGTGAGTGAGTGAGTGAGTGTGAGTCAATGAGTTAGTGTGTGAGTGAGTGAGTTAGTTAGTGAGTTAGTGAGTGAGTGTGTGAGTGAGTGTGTGTGAGTCAATGAGTTAGTGTGTGAGTGAGTGAGTGAGTGTGTGAGTGTGTGTGAGTGAGTTTGTGAGTGAGTGAGTGAGTGTGTGTGAGTCAATGAGTTAGTGTGTGAGTGAGTGAGTGAGTGAGTGTGAGTCAATGAGTTAGTGTGTGAGTGAGTGAGTGAGTTAGTTAGTGAGTTAGTGTGTGTGAGTGTGTGTGAGTCAATGAGTTAGTGTGTGAGTGAGTGAGTGAGTGTGAGTGAATGAGTTAGTGTGTGAGTGAGTGAGTGAGTGAGTGTGAGTCAATGAGTTAGTGTGTGAGTGTGTGTGAGTCAATGAGTTAGTGTGTGAGTGTGAGTGAGTCAATTAGTTAGTGTGTGAGTGAGTGAGTGAGTGTGTGTGTGTGTGTGTGAGTGAGTCAATGAGTTAGTGTGTGAGTGAGTGAGTGAGTGTGTGTGTGTGAGTGTGTGTGAGTCAATGAGTTAGTGTGTGAGTGTGAGTGAGTCAATGAGTTAGTGTGTGAGTGAGTGAGTGAGTGAGAGTGTGTGTGTGTGAGTGAGTCAATGAGTTAGTGTGTGAGTGAGTGAGTGTGTGTGAGTGTGTGTGAGTCAATGAGTGAGTGTGTGTGTGAGTGAGTGAGTGTGTGTGAGTGAGTCAATGAGTTAGTGTGTGAGTGAGTGAGTGAGTGTGTGTGAGTGTGTGTGAGTCAATGAGTGAGTGTGTGTGTGAGTGAGTGAGTGTGTGTGAGTCAATGAGTTAGTGTGTGAGTGAGTGAGTGAGTGTGTGAGTGTGTGTGAGTGAGTGTGTGAGTGAGTGAGTGTGTGTGAGTCAATGAGTGAGTGTGTGTGAGTCAATGAGTTAGTGTGTGAGTGAGTGAGTGAGTGAGTGAGTGTGAGTCAATGAGTTAGTGTGTGAGTGAGTGAGTGAGTTAGTTAGTGAGTGAGTGAGTGTGAGTCAATGAGTTAGTGTGTGAGTGAGTGAGTTAGTTAGTGAGTTAGTGAGTGAGTGTGTGAGTGAGCGTGTGTGAGTCAATGAGTTAGTGTGTGAGTGAGTGAGTGAGTGTGAGTCAATGAGTTAGTGTGTGAGTGAGTGAGTGAGTTAGTTAGTGAGTTAGTGTGTGAGTGAGTGAGTGAGTGAGTGAGTGTGTGTGAGTGTGTGTGAGTGAGTGAGTGAGTTAGTTAGTGAGTTAGTGAGTGAGTGTGTGTGAGTCAATGAGTTAGTGTGTGAGTGAGTGAGTGAGTGTGTGTGAGTCAATGAGTTAGTGTGTGAGTGAGTGAGTGAGTGTGAGTCAATGAGTTAGTGTGTGAGTGAGTGAGTGAGTTAGTTAGTGAGTTAGTGTTTGAGTGAGTGAGTGAGTGAGTGTGTGTGAGTGTGTGAGTCAATGAGTTAGTGTGTGAGTGAGTGAGTGAGTGAGTGAGTGTGAGTCAATGAGTTAGTGTGTGAGTGAGTGAGTGAGTGTGAGTCAATGAGTTCGTGTGTGAGTGAGTGAGTTAGTTAGTGAGTTAGTGTGTGAGTGAGTGAGTGAGTGAGTGTGTGTGAGTGAGTGTGAGTCAATGAGTTAGTGTGTTAGTGAGTGAGTGAGTTATTTAGTGAGTTAGTGTGTGAGTGAGTGAGTGAGTGAGTGCGTGTGTGTGAGTGTGTGTGAGTCAATGAGTTAGTGTGTGAGTGAGTGTGAGTCAATGAGTTAGTGTGTGTGTGAGTGAGTGAGTGAGTGACTGTGAGTCAATGAGTTAGTGTGTGAGTGAGTGAGTGATTTAGTTAGTGAGTTAGTGTGTGAGTGAGTGAGTGAGTGAGTGTGTGAGTGAGTGAGTGAGTGAGTGAGTGTGTGAGAGGGTGTGCGTGTGTGTGTGTGTGTGAGTGAGTGAGTGAGTTAGTGTGTGAGTTAGTGAGTGAGTGAGTGAGTGAGTGAGAGGGTGTGTGTGTGTGAGTGAGTGAGTGAACGAGTGTGTGAGTGAGTCAGTGAGTCAGTGAGTCAGTGAGTAACTGAGTATGTGAGTGAGTGAGTGAGTGTGTGAGTGTGTGAGTGAGCGAGTTAGTGAGTGAGTGAGTGTGTGAGTGTGTGTGAGTCAATGAGTTAGTGTGAGTGAGTGAGTGAGTGTGTGAGTGAGTGAGTGAGTTAGTGTGTGAGTGAGTGGGTGAGTGAGTGAGTGTGTGAGAGGGTGTGTGTGTGTGTGAGTGAGTGAGTGAGTGTGTGAGTGAGCGAGTTAGTGAGTGAGTGAGTGTGTGAGTGTGTGTGAGTCAATGAGTTAGTGTGAGTGAGTGAGTGAGTGAGTGTGTGAGTGAGTGAGTGAGTGTGTGAGTGAGTGAGTGAGTTAGTGTGTGAGTGAGTGGGTGAGTGAGTGAGTGTGTGAGAGGGTGTGTGTGTGTGTGAGTGAGTGAGTGAGTGAGTGTGTGAGTTTGAGTGAGTCAATGAGTTAGTGTGTGAGTGAGTGAGTGAGTTAGTGTGTGATTGAGTGTGTGAGTGTGTGTGATTCAATGAGTTAGTGTGTGAGTGAGTGAGTGAGTTAGTGTGTGAGTTAGTGAGTGAGTGAGTGTGTGAGTGAGTGAGTGAGTGAGTGAGTGTGTGAGTGTGTGAGTTAGTGAGTGAGTGTGTGAGTGTGTGTGAGTCAATGAGTTAGTGAGTGAGTGAGTGAGTGAGTGAGAGGGTGTGTGTGTGAGTGAGTGAGTGAGTGAGTGAGTGAACGAGTGTGTGAGTGAGTCCGTGAGTCAGTGAGTAACTGAGTATGTGAGTGAGTGAGTGAGTGAGTGTGTGAGTGTTTGAGTGAGCGAGTTAGCAAGTTAGCGAGTTACAAGCCGGGTGCATGAGGTGATTTGCATCTAAAACTTATTTGGCTGGGGACAAACATTCACATGAGGCTAACTTTAATATGACTCATTTATTATTTTCATTGAAGCATCTCTGCATCACAATGCTGCAAACACGGAAACATGGAGGGTTTTTCCGAAATCTGTAGCCACATCAAAGTCTGTTGTGCGTTAAGACCTTGCTGGTTTTGATTTATGCACTGTTGGGATTGTTGAGCTCTAGATGATGGCTGCTTTTGTCTGAATTGAAAGGAGGGGCACTTTTTTGTCACACTGCAGTAATTAAGAGGGATAAAATCACAAAACGGATCTGCCCTGATCTGCCACACAGCCTTACAGTAAAACCCTGAAATCTTCCCCTCAAATCCAAATCCGGCACTGGTTTTACTTTCTCCCTGGTATGGTAATTAACTGAGCAGTTACTGCAACCGATTGGCCAGACTGTCTTCACACCTGAATCTCAAACCTCTGGTGTCGATGAAGCATTCTGTGTGTCTATAACAGCTAGCTCTGGTGTCTATGAAGCATTGTGTGTATCTATAACAGCTAGCTCTGGTGTCTATGAAGCATTCTGTGTGTCTATAACAGCTAGCTCTGGTGTCTATGAAGCATTCTGTGTGTCTATAACAGCTAGCTCTGGTGTCTATGAAGCATTCTGTGTGTCTATAACAGCTAGCTCTGGTGTCTATGAAGCATTCTGTGTGTCTATAACAGCTAGCTCTGGTGTCTATGAAGCATTGTGTGTATCTATAACAGCTAGCTCTGGTGTCTATGAAGCATTCTGTGTCTATAACAGCTAGCTCTGGTGTCTATGAAGCATTATGTGTATCTATAACAGCTAGGTCGCTACTAAAAGCAAGAGTACTGCAAAGTGAAACGAAAAGCTTTTCCTCAACGGCAACAGCTATCAAAAAACTATATAAAGATATAAAAGAGATATAAAAATAAAAGCAGTATAGAAATAGATATAAAATACAAAATGGAGGGGAGTGGGGGAGTTGATGATGGAGGAGTATTTTGTTGTCAACACAGGACCACAGCCAGGCTAAATAATCCTGCATTGTATGTCTTTAAACAGTAACACTTTGAAGGGTCCTACATAAGAGCTATATAATTCATTCATAAGCACTACATAGTTCATAAGTGCTTATTGTCAATAACCTCAAATAGGTATATGGTGTGTTCTGCCAACATTGATGACATATACCAGGGGTGTCAACATCCAGTCCTGGAGGACTGCAGTGTCTGCTGGTATTTGCGGTTTCCTTTGAATCAGCGGCCAATTCCAGGAGTGGAGTTTGGCACCCCTGACACACACAGTGTCATTCCTTTTGGTATATCATGGTAATGTCACTTACATCACATTACATTACATTACATTACATTAATGGCATTTGGCAGACCCTCTTATCCAGAGTGACATACAGTTGATTAGACTAAGCAGGAGACAATCCTCCCCTAGAGCAATGCAGGGTTAAGGGCCTTGCTCAAAGGCCCAACGGCTGTGTGGATCTTATTGTGGCTACACCAGGGTTCGAACCACTGACCTTTTGGGTCCCAGTCATTTACCAGTCACTGACCGTTTGGGTCCCAGTCATTTACCTTAACCACTACGCTACAGGCCGCCCACTTGCTGCATGAATGTTGACAAAGCTATGACACACCATGTGCCAATTTGCAGTTATTGACATAATCACTCATGAATGCTGTGTGCTGTGTACTGCATATGAAGGAGTTATATAGGAGTTATTCAAAGAATGTGATACCCTTTAAACTATCAGCGCAGAAAGACAAAAGAATAAACTGATATATGCGGTCAGGAGGAACGGCCTGTCCGTCGTTCCAGAGGTGACCTGTGTGGCCATGCCCCCTCCAGCAGGACGCCCAGCATTGCCGCTGGAAAAACGCAGTTCGACGGTGGCGTTGGTGTCAGGGTAGGGGCGAGGTAGGGTCCACTGGGCCTGGCAGGTGTAGAGACCCTCGTCCTCTTTCGTGACCTTCTGCAGCCTGAACTCACCGTCCGCCTCCGCCGAGAGACTCTGCCTCTGGAGAGGGCGGGGTTACACACGGTGACGCACTTACTGCAGAACTTTGGATAAAAGTGTCTGCTAAATAATTGGATCGTAAGGTAGTGTGTGTGTGTGTGTGTGTGTGTGTGTGTGTGCTACGCTGACACTTTTCTTTCACACACAAGAGCAAAAACAACTGTGTATGTAACTTGACTGTATATATTTGAACAGAGTGTGTCTTTTCTTCTCCAATTTCCAGACTACATACTTTTCACACAGTGGCGGGCATCAGTCAAATCGATTCCCCGCCCTTCAAAAACTCAGCTCAGCTTCACTCGTGTATTCTTCTGTTTCAGCTTGCACTTAATTGGTTGTTATGTGGGCGGGGTCAGCATGCGATTGGCTGTGGGGCTTGTGGGTGGTGTCAGCGCACGGTTCGCAGTGGGGATTGTGGGCAGGGTCAGTACGTGATTGGTGGCGGGGTTTGTGGGCGTGGTCTCACCCTGGGGTTCCAGAGACTGTATTGGTCGGCAGGCGGGGTGCTGTTGCAGAGGATGGTCACGGCTCCTCCCTCTTTCACGCCCTGGTTGCGTGGCATCACTGTGGCGGACAGCTGGACTAGATGGGTGGAGAAAAACAACAACCTTTGAGTGCAGTCCATAAGTATTTAGACAGAGGTACCAATTTCCGTTCTTTTGGCTGTGTCCCTCAGCATGTTGGGCCTGAAGTGAAATAATAAATCCTAAATAATAAAGGTTAAAGACTGTCACCTTCCATTTGAGGGTATTTGCATCCATGTTGGGTGATCCTTGTAGGAACTGCATCCCTTTTTAATCACATTAATGGCAGTTGGCAGACCCTCTTATCCAGACTGACTTACAGTTGATTAGACGAAGCAGGAGACAATCCTCCCCTGGAGCAATGCAGGGGTAAGGGCCTTGCTCAAGGGCCCAACGGCTGTGCAGATCTTACTGTGGCTACACCGGGGATCGAACCACCGACCCTGTGGGTCCCAGTCATTTACCTTAACCACTACGCTACAGGCCGCCCATTTTTACACATAGCCTCTCCATTTCTCCCTCTCAGTCCATTTCTTTTGGCATCTCAACTGCTTCTGATCAGTCAGGTGCCTTCAGCCTCTTCCCCCCGTGCAGGGAAAAGGAGGCTCACAGGATCTGGTCTTTATTCTAGGCTTCTGATTGGCTTTGGAGTCCGTCGTTGGCATTGACCAATACGAGGACCGGAGCGGTGTCACTGACAGTCAAGGAGCACGGAGCCAAGCGACCCTCTGTCCAAATATGCCGACAGACTGCACTGCATCGTGCAAGCTTGCACAGGCGCGGTACACACACACACACACACACACATACACACACTCATTCACAAGCACACACACACACACACATACACACACTCACTCACAAGCACACACACACACACACACACACACTCACTCACAAGCACACACACACACACACACATACACACATACTCACTCACAAGCACACACTCACACACACACACACACTCACACACTCACACACACATACACACATACACACATACTCACTCACAAGCACACACACACACACACACACACACATACACACATACTCACTCACAAGCACACACACACACACATACACACATACTCACTCACAATCACACACACACACACACACTCACTCACAAGCACACACACACACACACACACACACACTCACTCACAAGCACACACACACACACACACACATACACACATACTCACTCACAAGCACACACTCACACACACACACACACACACACACACATACACACATACTCACTCACATGCACACACACACACACACACACACACACTGCACACACATGCACGGATGTAAACACAGATTCACACACACACACACACACACACACACACACACACAAATTCAAGCGCAAACTCACAAACACAGACTCGCACAGATCAAAATGGCCTCTATGGCCAGTGGTCTGCACTAGTGTTAGAGGCGATAATGCAACGCGCCACACAAACCTGCACAGTGAATTGTTAAATCGTCGCTCCTGGCGACGCTGGCCTTGTTCCAGGCCGTGCAGGAATACTTAGCGTCGTGGTCGGGTCTCCCCGGCACCGTTAGCGTTACCCCCGCCCCGATTACATGTCCGTCACGACTCCAGGATATCTCCGCCTTCCCGGCGCTACAGGCTAGTGTCACACCATCCTGGCTGCATTCTTGCGTCACCGAGGGCCTGGACACCCGCTCTAGAAGAAAAAAACGAAACGAATTTAAACATTTTTAAAGGTAAGTGGTGACAGAATGCAGGGAACAACAAATGCGCCCTGCACAGCAATATGGCTTCTAATCCGCAGCGCAGATGGGGGGAGACCGGGGACGGTTTAAACAATGGGTCACTTGTAACAACATCGATTTGACCAACAATGTGATCACTTTTATCCAGACCTTTCCACTTTAAATTTAAATTTTTTTTCCCTTTTTCTCCCAATTTGGTAGCCAATTGTACCTCGTCTGATTCAATTGGAGGTAGTCGTATTAGATGTACTGCCCGTACCCCGTCCCTCGGCGGCCCGAATGAGAGCGACACGCCTTCTTCAAGCCGTCTTGTCTCGTGCCCGTTGCCGTGATTCCGAGGCGCCCGAGGTGCTTATTGTGCGGCGATCTAATAACGCTGCCAAGTCCCTCCCTCTGGAGCAGCGAGCCAATTATTGCTGCCCCACGTGAGCCGGCCAAACTTGGCTTTTGGCAGGACTGAGAATCGAACCCCGGTCCCCGGTGTGCAACTGCAGCAAACTGCAACTGCAAGTCTAAGACCTTTCCACTTTGAGTTGTTCGATGACTCTCTATGAAATATTGGGTGTTTATAGCCCCCAAAAAACTCATTCTCATCTCGTCTATTTTCTGTTTAGCAGTCCCAATACTGTAAAGGTTTACTTCTGTGGCCGTAATAAGCAGTTTCTCAAGTCAAGTGTGTTGCTTCAAATTCATGCTAGCTTCAAACCCACATGCCAAAGTAACGGGCTAGGTAATGGCAATATAATTTTAAAAATTGTATATTTGTAAAACGGATTTTGTTTTCAAATTATGTCAGAAACAAATCATTTTATATTTTATGTTCAAGAATACAAGTCTTTACTTTGTTTTATAGAAAACAATGCAGTTTAGGCCTATGCACAAGTTCTAGTGTAAATCTTATTGTGTAGGTAAGTCAATTATCTGTTCCTGTTACATCCATCGAAGCTAGTGTTACAACTCACCCCTGTAGTAGGGTAGGTTCTAACAGTGGAATCCTTTGTATTTGACATTAACTCATCCATTCTGTGATATTGTAGGCATGTAAATGACAAGTATTTGCAGCAGACAAATGCAGAGATCTGATATCACAGCTCTAGCATAAATCATTTAGTCATACATGTTGGAGCAAAACATGTTACAATTGTCCCTGGTCTCCCATACTCATTGGGTAATAATGGTATTAATGATAATGCATTTCACTTGCTGAAGAGCCTGAAGACAGGGACCCCCCAAAAGAAAGACGATCGACTGCAGTTGCATTCTGGAAAAGCAATTCCAAAGATGATGCCAAATGTTTTTTGCATTTAAGAGCGATGCAACCAAATATTAGACTTTATTGCTTTATTTGCCACCAATGCCTTTTTAATACCAATGGATGCGACTTCAGTCTCACAATGGCAGCTTCTCCCCATTGCAGCCATGCCTTTTCAAACTGTGAGCTAACGTTAGCTAACGTTCGCGGCGAG